>NC_035434.2:81098663-81177190 GCF_002127325.2 Helianthus annuus | reverse complement strand
TCCCAACCGATGGCGGAATCATCGGGGCGCGGCACTGAGCGAAACAGATTGTTCAGAAGTTTCCACAACAACTATCATACAATTCAGTTATATAACACGTCCCATACCGTGTCCCAAATAATAACAAGTTATCATAGAAATCAACTAAACAATATGGGAACTGTTCCGACAACTCAAATTCTTAATTATTACAGACCGAATTAAATATTGTTTTAAGACTTCTAGACGGCTAACTATAGATCTTACTGACTACAGGTGCCAGTACAAGATCTACAGATAATTATGGCCCTGGAGCAGGTATACGTGGACACTGTCCTAAGGTCACAGGCTCCTAGAAGCTTATTATTGCCTCGCTTCCCTAGCACGCTAGTAGCTTAAACACCTGTCACATACGTTAAAATAAAAGTCAATACATATAATGTAAAGGTGAGTACACAAGTTTGATATAGCATATAAGGTTCGAAAAGTTTACGCATAACCAAGCACGTACACAAGGGCAAACGATGCATGTAAATTATCAACATGGGACCATCGATACCAACGACTTCGGATTGACTGTCCGAGACAGTTCGCAATACATGATTACCACTGTAATCCATGCAGGTAATTGTCCTTAGCAACCCCCGTGTGAACGGGTGCTGAGTCCAAACTATAGTACTACGTTGCTAAAGCAGGTAGATAGCACTCCACGTGTAAACATAATAAACAGCAATCATTTAGACAAGTAATACATGCAAGTAGGTTAGCGTTCAAATAGTTTGTGTTGTTTGTGAATTTGATAGATTACGTATGTAACACCCAAAAGTGCTGAAAGCAAAAAGGGATCGAGTATACTCACAGTGGTTGATTGTGGATTGAAGGGAGCACAGAGAATAGGTTAGCCTGAATAGTTCGATAACACAACGATGAGCAACGCGAAAAAAGTAAACAGTGGAAACTGGATCGGATAGACCAATCGATCGGACAGCTGTTCGATCGAGTGGGCTGTTCGATTGGTTTGAAAGTCCGTTCGAACATCCATTCGATCGGCCGGCTGGTTCGATCGGCTGGTTCTTTCAAGTGGATTGTTTCTTCCTTTGATGTGAAGGATGTGTTTGTGTATGATGGTTTGTACTACCTTTCAAGTTGGCCGATCGAACAGCTGTTCGATCGGTTAGCCCAACCGATCGGCTAGCACTTCATTGTTTTCAAATATGTCACTCGATCGGTTGGCATGTTCGATCGGGTGACATTCTAATGTTTCGAAAAGGTTAAGTGTTGAAATGTAGTATCTCATGATTCGAGTAGTAATGATTACAATCGAGTGGCGTAGTCGATCGAACAGTACCTCGTCAATACTACACTTCATGAGTTTGTGGGACTAAGTGCTAGTCGATCGGTTAGCCTAGTCGATCGGCTGGCATAGTCGTTCGGTTGGGCTGCTCGATCGAACAGCCTAGCCGTTCGGCCAGCTTCTCGATTCGGTTAACCTATCACTTAACACTTGGTTATTCCCGTTGATTGTTGATGTTTTAGAGATGTTTTGACTACGAGTTGAACCACAAAGCTGAAGTCCCTACTTAGTCTACTGACTCGAGCAGGAATCACCCAAGCTCGGCCAGAGACGGTTTGGAACCCAAGTTTAACGTTTAACCCGAAATCGGTATATCTCTCGGTAGAACCCGAATCTTGAACCATGTGTTTGTTTAGAATGGTTTATAAATCGGTTCAAGTCTCGTTTTCACCTTTTTGAGTGTAAAAGAGTTGAAAGATAGATGAAAACCCATCTTCCAATCCTTTTCCACCGTGAAATGTTAAGATCTTTGGAAGATTTTAGGTTATTTATGTGGAAATCGGTTAGATCTAAGCTATTCATGGTGGAATGATGTCAAAACTTAGTGTTCTTGAAGAACACTTGATGACATCACTCAAGAACACCTAGATCTTGGTGATTTCATGGATGAAATCCAAGTTTTGAAAGATAGAAAGATGTAGAATCGATTAATGAACAAAAACGTACAAGGATTAGAGCGAAATACTTACCGGTTTGAGAGAAATCTGAGATTTAGTGAGAAGAAGAGGCTGGTCGGTCAGAGCTTTTCCAAAAGTGGAAAGTTTGACAAGGACAGCCCTATTTATAGGCTTCCAAAAGAGGAAAGGGTCAGCTGATCGAACAGCATCCCTGATCGAGCAGCTGTCCGATCGAACAGCCTGTTCGATCGGCTAGCCTGTTCGATCAGGTTGCCCTGTTCGATCGGCTAGCCTGTTCGATCAGGTTGCCCTGTTCGAACGGCTTGCCTAGTTTTGAGTGTTTCGCGACGATTTTTGATATTTCGAGTTCGATGAACGATGATTTGAGAATGATAGAATTCCTAATCAAATTACTTTTAGTCTCAACTACTATATCTAACATACAAGCATCCTTACAACCATTTCGGGTTCGATTTCCATTGAGTTTGATTCACCTTTGAGTCTTGATTGATTTGATTGATTCACCACACATTTTAACATAAAAGTAAACATGCACAAGTAACACATAAGGCACACACACACGTATAAAAAGTACTAAAATCCCCACACTTGAGTTTGATGATTGATTTGATTAGCTTGATTATTGATGGACTAGCTTTATTGCATTGTTACTTCCTATCATTCACAGTCGGTCGTTGATTCACAGTTCGATTATCGGCCGATTAGTTTGATTATACAACACTTACTCCAAATAATATGAAAATCAAAATGAAACTAAAATGAAATTAATCTTTATTAATCTTTAATTCCAATAACAGTCAACACTTGACTTTGACTTTGACTTTGGAAAACACGGGGTGTTACAGTCTCCCCTACTTTAGGGAATTTCGTCCCGAAATTAGGCCGAGAACCGTACATCGCCGTGTGATTTTACCAATTTGATGCTTCAGATCTATCTGAGCAACTGTGGGTACTTGGCCTTCATGTCACTTTCGAGTTCCCAAGTGAACTCCGCGCCTCGTTTGCCTTCCCATCGTACTTTTACAATAGGAATGCGAGAGCGTCTGAGTTGCTTGGTCTGTCGGTCCATGATTTCGACAGGCTTTTCCACGAAGTGTAGCGTCTCATTGACCTGAAGATCGTCGAGTGGTATTATCGCGTCGTGGTCGGCTACGCATTTTCGAAGGTTTGAAATATGGAAAGTCGGGTGGACATTGCTGAGTTCCTCCGGTAATTCGAGTTTGTAGGCAACTTTACCGATCCTTTCCAGAATCTTAAAAGGTCCAACAAATCGAGGCGCAAGTTTCCCTCTTTTGCCGAATCGGACTACTCCCTTCCAAGGTGATACCTTTAGGAGCACGTAGTCGCCAACTGCAAATTCGCGGGGCCTGCGTCGTTTATCGGCGTACATCTTTTGTCTGTCCCGGGCCTTCACCAAATTTTCCCTTATCTGGTGGATCTTGTCAGTCGTTTCTTGCAGGATCTCGGGCCCAGTCAATTGTGAATGACCGACCTCGTGCCATACAATAGGCGAGCGACATCTCCTACCATACAGGGCTTCGAAAGGTGCCATTTCAATGCTGGAGTGATAGCTAGTATTGTACGAAAATTCGACCAACGGTAGGTGTTTGCTCCAACTACCACCAAAATCGATAACACACGCACGGAGCATGTCTTCAATAGTACGAATCGTTCTTTCCGTCTGCCCGTCGGTTTGCGGGTGGAATGCGGTACTCAAATTCAGCGTCGTACCAAGAGCTGCTTGAAAAGTTTCCCACAATCTCGATGTAAACCGAGCGTCGCGATCAGAAATGATGTCTCGAGGCGTACCATGATTCTTAATGATCTCGTCGGTGTAGATTTGGGCTAGCTTGGCCACCTTATAGTCTTCTCGTATTGGCAGAAAGTGGGCTGATTTGGTTAGATGGTCGACTATAACCCAAATACTGTCGTGACCTGATGGCGTGGTCGGAAGCTTAGTTATGAAATCCATAGCTATGCTTTCCCACTTCCATACGGGTATCGGCGGTTGTTCGAGTAAGCCTGAAGGTCTTTGGTGTTCAGCCTTGACTCTTGCACAAGTTAAACAGCTACCAACATATAGAGCAATATCCCTTTTCATCCCAGGCCACCAGTACTTGTAGCGAAGGTCCTGGTACATTTTGTCCGCACCGGGATGAATGGAATATCGGGATTTGTGGGCTTCGTTCATGATGATCTTTCGCAAATCTGTCCTCCTCGGAACCCAGATTCGGTCCAGATAATAGAATATCCCGTTGGCTTTGCTCACGAGCTGAGTTCCATCGTGATAGATTCGTTCTTTCTTCAACGTACGCTCGTTAAAGCAAGCGTGTTGTGCTTCGCGGATGAGAGCTTCGAGGTTATACTGAGCCTGGATGTTTCGAACACCTATCACGTAATTCTTTCTGCTGAGGGCGTCTGCAACTACATTCGCCTTGCCTGGGTGATAACGGATCTCACAGTCGTAATCGCTGAGAAGTTCTACCCATCGGCGTTGACGCATATTGAGTTCTCTCTGGTTAAAGATATGTTGTAGGCTCTTGTGATCAGTGAAGATCGTACACTTTGTACCATACAGGTAGTGTCGCCAAATCTTTAAGGCAAAGACAACTGCGCCTAGCTCGAGGTCATGGGTTGTATAGTTCTTCTCGTGGATTTTGAGCTGTCGAGATGCGTAAGCTATAACCTTGTCTCGTTGCATGAGAACACAGCCAAGTCCAAGGTTTGAAGCATCACAATAGACAACGAAGTCATCGCTTCCGTCCGGCAGTGTAAGAACTGGTGCATGGCACAGCATGTGTTTGAGGGTTTGGAAAGCAGTCTCCTGCGCGGTTCCCCACACAAAAGGCTTGTCTTTATGAGTAAGGGAGGTAAGCGGTACAGCAATCTTTGAGAATCCTTCGATGAATCGCCGGTAGTAACCTGCTAATCCGAGAAAAGAGCGAACTTCTGACGGATTCTTTGGCGTAACACATCCCTTGACTGCCTCAATCTTTGCAGGATCAACGTGTATACCCCGACTATTCACAATGTGACCCAGAAATTGCACCTCCTCCAACCAGAACTCACACTTGGAGAATTTGGCGTAGAGTTGGTTTCCCTGAAGCAACTCGAGAACCAATCGCAAATGCTGCGCGTGTTCGGCCCTCGATCTGGAATAGATCAGGACATCGTCGATGAATACAATGACGAAACGGTCTAAGAACGGTTTACATACGCGATTCATCAGATCCATGAAGACCGCGGGTGCGTTGGTCAAACCAAAAGGCATGACAACAAATTCGTAGTGGCCGTATCGGGTTCGAAAAGCGGTTTTGGGTATGTCTTCCTCTTGAATCCGCAACTGATGGTAGCCTGAACGTAGGTCAATCTTGGAGAAACACTGAGCACCTTGTAATTGGTCAAACAGATCATCGATTCTTGGTAAGGGGTATCGGTTCTTGATGGTCAGCTTGTTCAATTCCCGGTAATCGATGCACATTCGGAACGACCCGTCCTTCTTTTTGACGAAAAGGACTGGTGCGCCCCATGGAGAAGTGCTCGGGCGAATGAAGCCTTTTTCAAGTAACTCTTGGAGTTGGTTCGAGAGTTCTCGCATCTCAGATGGAGCGAGTCGATACGGAGCTTTGGCCACTGGGTTGGCTCCTGGAATAAGGTCGATTCGAAAGTCGATATCACGACTAGGAGGTAATCCAGGAAGATCATCAGGGAACACCTGAGGAAATTCTCGGACAACGGGGACATCCTTGACTTCAACTTTCTTTTTCTTGTCCGTCTCAGCTACAACAATGTTGGCCAAGAAGGCTCGATATTCCTTGCGGAGATATTTGCGAGCTTGAAGACAGGACATGAGCTTGAGATCTTTTGCAGTAGTTTCACCATAAACACATAGAATATCACCACTAGCTAGCACAAAACGAATCATCTTATCGGCACACACAACTTCAGCATGGTTTTCACGGAGAAAGTCCATGCCTACTATGACATCGAAACTTCCGAGCTGCATTGGAATGAGATTAATCGGAAATATATGATTGTTGAGCTCGAGAGTACAATCACGGAGCACAGAATTGACGGCAATGGTTCTTCCGGTAGCGACTTCTACTTCGAAAGGTGACGAAAGATAAGAGCGCTTACGTCTAAGAAGTTTCTCAAACTCAAATGACACAAAGCAGTTATCGGCTCCAGTATCAAACAAACATGATGCATATATACCATTCACAAGGAACGTACCATTGACCACGTTGTTATCAGCTTGAGCCTGGCGTGCGTTGATGTTGAAAGTTCTGGCGTGAGCGGCTTGTTGTTGAGGCTGCTGTTGTTGTTGCTGGGGTTGTTGAGCTTCTTGTTTCACCACCCTGTTCGGGCACCGGTTTGCGAAGTGGTTAGGGTCACCACATGCAAAGCAGGTCCGAACATTGTTTGCCGGGGCCTGTGCAGCTTGAGGAGCTTGAGGAGCAGGTAGCAGGGCTTGGTTAACAGCGGCTTGAGCTTGCGTTTGACGAGGACCATAGCGGCAATTCGCAGTGAAATGCCCGTAAACGTTGCAGTGGGCACAGAAACGGCAAGCCACACCCACCGGGTGATGATAAGAACATGTAGCACAGAGTGGGTGGGGGACGGTGTACGCACGCTTTGCTGGCGGCGCATTGATCACTGGCGCAGTGCGCTGTGGTTGTTGCTGTTGTGGCGGTACTGACTGAAGAGGAACAGCATTGGTCGCGGCGGCGCAATTCTTGTTCTTCTTTCTTCTTCTCGAGGACTTGGAGGCTTGAGCAGTAGGGTTGTCGGTTGATGCGGTAGTAACTTGATGCAACGACTTGGATGGCTTATCCCAGACACCAGCCTTAACTCGCTTGTCATTAATCTCGGCAGCGAGTAGGTAGGTTTCCTCGATCGTTGCGGGTTTGGCGGCGTGAACAAAATCTGCGACACAATCCGGAAGAGCACGGATGTATTTCTTGATGGTCATGTCAGAAGTCTTGACCTGGTCGGGACATATGATACTCAATTGCTTGAAACGGGCGGTGAGACCCGCATTGTCTCCCTCCTTTTGCTTGATACTCCAGAACTCATCCTCCAACTTTTGGCGTTCGTGGGGAGGACAGAACTCGTCCATCATGATCGCTTTCAATTCTTTCCACGTCAGCTCGTATGCAGCGTCGTTCCCGCGCTTGTTCCTTTCTGCGGTCCACCAGTCCAAAGCTCGCGACTGGAAGACACCGGTAGCATTGAGAGTACGGAGGTGATCTGGGCATCCGCTTTGACGAAGGGTGACTTCCACCGAGTCAAACCAATGAAACAGAGCCGTAGGGCCATCTTCACCGGTAAACTCTTTTGGCCCACATGCCTTGAATTGTTTGAAGCTAAAAGTAGCTTTGTTGGAGTCTTTGGGCGTGAGGGTTCGGGATTCCTCAGATGACTTGCTTGCGTTCTCGAACACATCACTGACGGCTTTTGCCACAGACCTTGAGATGATCGCGGCGAGACGTCGATCTCTCTTTTCCTGACGGGTAAGAGGTTGGCGAGGCCTTGATGATGACGACATGGTCTGCAATAGACATCGCCATAGGGCTCAACACAACGAATTCGAATCTCGCACGTCTTAGTTTGCTAAAGCTTAGAATCACGTCGCATCTCACGTCACGTAACACATATAAACATATAAGCACATAATCATAGAGGCACATAAGCACAGAAGCAATTAGAGCACATAAGCAATTAAGCAAATAGAGCACTTAATTCCCTAAACACGTACGAAATTTTATCACAGAGGTAGTCAGAAAACAGAAACCTATAATCACAAGTCGAGTGTCGTTCGTTTTGCGTATCGGATAGCATCACATTGTATCGTCTAACTTAGTCGTATAGCGTAGCATAGCACACTGGTTTCGTTTAGATCACATCAACAGGGATTTGAACCGAGATAGGATAGCAACAAAAGTCACGCAGATTGATAACAAATGGAGTAATAAACGAATCTTAAAACACGTAAACAGGTAAATCATATAAAATCAACGAAGTAACACTCAAAATCGGAAAATGGATTGTCTGCGGCTACTAGACTTTGACTAACCATAGCAATTTAACTATTCACAGTTGACTTGTCGTCACTTTCGACTCTAGGGGACATGTTTCTGCCTCGATTCTTGGGCATTATGCATGCGCATTCTAGGCCATACTCGTGAGTTCAGGTCGTTGGAGTCCGTCAATTGCCTTGGCGAGATAAAATAAAGTCGGAATAACTGCCAAGGTTAGGGTTTCACCCCTAGCTCAGCAATTTCTTCCTTGTTTTAAGAAAAATTCAGAGGAAAGTTTTCATCAAATTTCGGGTTTCAGCCCTGATTTGGTATAATTCTCCCCCGTTTTGTTGATAGAAAATCGCACAAAATAATTGGCAAAAATTTGTAATTTAGGCAGGAATTTGCGGGTTTCACTCCTAATCCCGTCCAAATTACAAAATTTGGCTCGGAGTTCGGAAGTAATGATAGAATAGAAGGAAACAACATAAAGTAAGCACATAAACTTGGTCTCTTGGTTCCTAACTATAGTCTAGGTCTCTAAGACAGCGATCCGGACTAGATCGTGTCTAACCTAATTCCCTATAGTTATGGCTCTGATACCAATCTGTCACACCCCAACCGATGGCGGAATCATCGGGGCGCGGCACTGATCGAAACAGATTGTTCAGAAGTTTCCACAACAACTATCATACAATTCAGTTAAATAACACGTCCCATACCGTGTCCCAAATAATAACAAGTTATCATAGAAATCAACTAAACAATATGGGAACTGTTCCGACAACTCAAATTCTTAATTATTACAGACCGAATTAAATATTGTTTTAAGACTTCTAGACGGCTAACTATAGATCTTACTGACTACAGGTGCCAGTACAAGATCTACAGATAATTATGACCCTGGAGCAGGTATATGGACACTGTCCTAAGGTCACTGGCTCCTAGAAGCTTATTATTGCCTCGCTTCCCTAGCACGCTAGTAGCTTAAACACCTGTCACATACGTTAAAATAAAAGTCAATACATATAATGTAAAGGTGAGTACACAAGTTTGATATAGCATATAAGGTTCGAAAAGTTTACGCATAACCAAGCACGTACACAAGGGCAAACGATGCATGTAAATTATCAACATGGGACCATCGATACCAACGACTTCGGATTGACTGTCCGAGACAGTTCGCAATACATGATTACCACTGTAATCCATGCAGGTAATTGTCCTTAGCAACCCCCGTGTGAACGGGTGCTGAGTCCAAACTATAGTACTACGTTGCTAAAGCAGGTAGATAGCACTCCACGTGTAAACATAATAAACAGCAATCATTTAGACAAGTAATACATGCAAGTAGGTTAGCGTTCAAATAGTTTGTGTTGTTTGTGAATTTGATAGATTACGTATGTAACACCCAAAAGTGCTGAAAGCAAAAAGGGATCGAGTATACTCACAGTGGTTAATTGTGGATTGAAGGGAGCACAGAGAATAGGTTAGCCTGAATAGTTCGATAACACAACGATGAGCAACGCGAAAAAAGTAAACAGTGGAAACTGGATCGGATAGACCAATCGATCGGACAGCTGTTCGATCGAGTGGGCTGTTCGATTGGTTTGAAAGTCCGTTCGAACATCCATTCGATCGGCCGGCTGGTTCGATCGGCTGGTTCTTTCAAGTGGATTGTTTCTTCCTTTGATGTGAAGGATGTGTTTGTGTATGATGGTTTGTACTACCTTTCAAGTTGGCCGATCGAACAGCTGTTCGATCGGTTAGCCCAACCGATCGGCTAGCACTTCATTGTTTTCAAATATGTCACTCGATCGGTTGGCATGTTCGATCGGGTGACATTCTAATGTTTCGAAAAGGTTAAGTGTTGAAATGTAGTATCTCATGATTCGAGTAGTAATGATTACAATCGAGTGGCGTAGTCGATCGAACAGTACCTCGTCAATACTACACTTCATGAGTTTGTGGGACTAAGTGCTAGTCGATCGGTTAGCCTAGTCGATCGGCTGGCATAGTCGTTCGGTTGGGCTGCTCGATCGAACAGCCTAGCCGTTCGGCCAGCTTCTCGATTCGGTTAACCTATCACTTAACACTTGGTTATTCCCGTTGATTGTTGATGTTTTAGAGATGTTTTGACTACGAGTTGAACCACAAAGCTGAAGTCCCTACTTAGTCTACTGACTCGAGCAGGAATCACCCAAGCTCGGCCAGAGACGGTTTGGAACCCAAGTTTAACGTTTAACCCGAAATCGGTATATCTCTCGGTAGAACCCGAATCTTGAACCATGTGTTTGTTTAGAATGGTTTATAAATCGGTTCAAGTCTCGTTTTCACCTTTTTGAGTGTAAAAGAGTTGAAAGATAGATGAAAACCCATCTTCCAATCCTTTTCCACCGTGAAATGTTAAGATCTTTGGAAGATTTTAGGTTATTTATGTGGAAATCGGTTAGATCTAAGCTATTCATGGTGGAATGATGTCAAAACTTAGTGTTCTTGAAGAACACTTGATGACATCACTCAAGAACACCTAGATCTTGGTGATTTCATGGATGAAATCCAAGTTTTGAAAGATAGAAAGATGTAGAATCGATTAATGAACAAAAACGTACAAGGATTAGAGCGAAATACTTACCGGTTTGAGAGAAATCTGAGATTTAGTGAGAAGAAGAGGCTGGTCGGTCAGAGCTTTTCCAAAAGTGGAAAGTTTGACAAGGACAGCCCTATTTATAGGCTTCCAAAAGAGGAAAGGGTCAGCTGATCGAACAGCATCCCTGATCGAGCAGCTGTCCGATCGAACAGCCTGTTCGATCGGCTAGCCTGTTCGATCAGGTTGCCCTGTTCGATCGGCTAGCCTGTTCGATCAGGTTGCCCTGTTCGAACGGCTTGCCTAGTTTTGAGTGTTTCGCGACGATTTTTGATATTTCGAGTTCGATGAACGATGATTTGAGAATGATAGAATTCCTAATCAAATTACTTTTAGTCTCAACTACTATATCTAACATACAAGCATCCTTACAACCATTTCGGGTTCGATTTCCATTGAGTTTGATTCACCTTTGAGTCTTGATTGATTTGATTGATTCACCACACATTTTAACATAAAAGTAAACATGCACAAGTAACACATAAGGCACACACACACGTATAAAAAGTACTAAAATCCCCACACTTGAGTTTGATGATTGATTTGATTAGCTTGATTATTGATGGACTAGCTTTATTGCATTGTTACTTCCTATCATTCACAGTCGGTCGTTGATTCACAGTTCGATTATCGGCCGATTAGTTTGATTATACAACACTTACTCCAAATAATATGAAAATCAAAATGAAACTAAAATGAAATTAATCTTTATTAATCTTTAATTCCAATAACAGTCAACACTTGACTTTGACTTTGACTTTGGAAAACACGGGGTGTTACATTGAGGGTTTTTGAAAAACTGATAATGACAATGATGAAGAAGACACCTTTTTATACTCCACCTCGAAAGTCGAACCGTCTCGAAAAACTCAAACCGTTCGAAAGATGAACAGTTTTCTCGAAGGATTACTTTTTGTTCGAAAGATCCATATATGGTTCGAAGGATCCAGATATTTGAAGGATCTGGATCGAAGGATGCCAGATATTTTTGGATCCTTCGAAAGATATCCTTCGAATTACATCATCTTTCAAAGGGTCTGGTCAAACTCGAAGGATCAATTGGTCAAATCCTTCGTTGACCAGGTATCTTTCGACTGAAGCTGTTGACTTTCATTGACTTTCTTTGACCATCTGATCTTTCGAGGGCCATTGCTTCCTCGAAGGATCAGATTTCCCACCAACACTTGGATTTTTAGGGAAATTTCAATTTCCACCTTTCAAATTTTGAGGTTTTTCATGAAAGACCATTTTGAAAAGTTGTCCATTATGAAGTTCAGCAAGGTTAATTTTATGAAGTATCTCGGCTTGTCAGGTATCGGATCGAGCACCAACATCATTCAATCAAAAATAAAGTTAAGATGAAAATCTTTTTGGATTTTGAAGTTTGATAAAATAAAAGGTAACAATTTTAAAATCCTTTGAATGTTATCAAACGACATCACCGCTAATGTCGTGCTGATATGCACCAAACGACAAAAACTGTTTAAAATAAAGCAGTAAATAAATATATACAAACACAACAATATTTTTGCGAGTTTCTGGCGAAGAGAATCATATCAGCTTGCGGTCTTTTGTCAAAACACACTTCCTTTTAAAATTCTTTTACAGAAGCGGATAAGTATTCTACCACAATTACCGATATTGTTGTCCACTTAAACTCAATGATCAGGTGTAATCATAATACAATGAGATACGTTTAAGGTATGATTTATACTTACCGACCGGTGTTCATCCACTCACGACACATTCCCGTATCAAGGTATGCACGAGAATTCATCATACTGGGGAGTATACCGTTTATCATCCGTTTTTGACGTATATATATACAATGTGAACAAGTCACTTATTTGAGTTTGAAAACAAGCCCTATGTGATAGAATCACTTATTGATGAGGAACTTGATTTTCGATGCATGAGGGCACAGGAGCAAGTCCGTGAACAGGTCAGTACTTCCGTACAGCAGAGAGACGAACTTGACTCCCGGATAAATGTGATATTTTATCACTTATTTGAGTTGGACATGTGATTGTTGATCACTTATTGAGGTCGAATGCAGTATGAGATATGTACACGTATGTATGGTATCATGGAAGAACTTAGACTTTGTCTTTTATAGAAATAACCATGATACCCAGATGACAAACAGCATAAACCCCGAATATCTCAGAACCTCGGCAATCTGTCAAACGAAATTTCGGTACCAAGACCATATGCCAATGAACGGTTCCCACGCGGTTTTCAGTCTGTTATGTTTATATCTCCTGCATACTTTAAAATGATCGTGAGTCTACCGGTACATCATTAGTAGAGCTACTTATCATTTTCTTTTTCTTTTGATTTCTGGAAACATGTATCAACCGACCTCTGATGTAATATCACTTTCTCTTATATTGCCAAGAAACTCATTTTTGTTTTTCTATTGTTTTTGTGTTTTTCTGAATTTTCTCCCCCTTAAATGCAGAAAGTAAATAAATTAAAGACATATTTTTGTATTTTTGTGGTTTTTCAATGTTTTTGGAAAAATATTTACAAAAACGATTTCCTGATGTCGGTTACTCTTGCTTCACCTTAATGCCGTTTACCAAAAGTAAATAATCAAATCTTGATTTATCAAATGCTTTGGTAAAAAGGTCGGCACGTTGGTGGTCGGTATGAATATGAACCACATCGATAAGTCTCTTTTCAAAGCAATCACGTATGAAGTGATATTTAATATCGATGTGCTTCGTTTTCGAGTGCTGTACAGGATTTCTAGTGATCTGCAAGGCAGCCTCATTATCAACATAAATAGGAGTAGTTAGGAATTCAAAACCGTAGTCCCGCAGCTGTTGTTGGATCCATAGAACCTGGGAGCAGCAACTAGACGCAGCAATGTATTCTGCTTCACATGTAGACGTAGCCACACATGTCTGCTTCTTGCATTGCCAAGTGACTAGGCGATTGCCTAAGAACTGACATCCTGCTGTAGTTGATTTTCCATCTTTCTTGCAGCCGCCGAAATCAGAATCACTGAAAGCTTTAAGATCGAAGTTATCATCCTTAGGATACCATAACCCGGTGTCAGGGTAAGTCTTCAGATAACGAAAGATCCTTTTGACAGCAGCATAGTGAGAGACCTTCGGATTCGCTTGATACCTAGCGAGAAGACAAGTTGGATACATAATGTCGGGTCTTGATGCGGTGAGATACATTAAAGATCCAATCATAGCACGATAGAGCGAAGAATCCACAGCATCTCCTTCGTCATCCGGAGTAATTCCATGATTCTGAGGAAGAGGAGTAGAAATTGGCTTCGAATCGGACATCTGGAACCGGCTCAAGATGTCCCCGACGTACTTGGTTTGATGAATAAAAATTCCAGATTCGGATTGATTTACTTGCAAACCCAAGAAAAACGTCATTTCACCCATCGCACTCATCTCGAATCGATCTTGCATCACCTTTTCAAATTCTTTACACAACTTATCATCGGTAGAACCAAAGATAATGTCGTCGACATACACTTGTACCAACAGAAGATCTTCACCATTCTCTTTGATGAAGAGGGTACAGTCGATCAAACCCCGTCTAAAACCATTGCTGAGCAGATAGGTAGACAACGTTTCATACCAAGCCCGAGGTGCTTGATGAAGACCATATAACGCCTTGTTTAGAAGTAAAACCCTGTCAGGATGTAATGGATCTTCAAACCCCGGTGGTTGCTCGACATATACTTCCTCCTCGACTACTCCGTGTAGAAAAGCACTTTTGACATCCATCTGGTACACCTTAAATTTCTTGAAAGATGCATAGGCTAGAAAGATTCTAATAGCCTCCAGACGAGCAACAGGAGCATACACTTCATTGTAGTCAATGCCTTCAATCTGACTAAAGCCTTGGACAACCAACCTTGCTTTGTTTCGGACAACAATCCCACGGTCGTCCTTTTTGCACTTGAACACCCAGCGAGTTCCGATCTTTTTGTAGTTATCGGGCCTATCGACCAATTTCCATACGCCCAATTTCTCAAACTGCTGAAGTTCTTCTTGCATTGCTTCCACCCAGGAATCATCCTTCAATGCCTCTTTCCAAGATTTAGGTTCTTCTTGGCTAACGTAGCAGGCAAAGGACCACTGATTCTGTTGTCCCGATTCTCGTATCTCAGCATACAAGCCAGCATTTTCGTTGTTTCTGATTTGATTTCTTGTCCTTACACCACTGAGAACATCACCTATTATATTCTGCTGAGGATGAATGTTATGAATTCGGGTTTCAGTAACTTGAGGAACTTCAACATTTGACCTCAAGTTAGTAATATTTAAATTCCCGATATCATTCTGAAGCTGGTGAGTTGTAGAAGATGATGCATTTTCTTCTTGGATAATTGGCGCAGACACTGGATCCGTTGCTTCTGAAGTACCTTGAACCGGACGCAGTGCTTCACCATCATTTGCATCAACATACTCCTCATCTTCCGATGACAAATTGTAATCGACAGCATCATTAAACACCTCATTTGAAACGAGATTGTTGACAGAAGAAGACGCTTGTGAGTCAACAATGATTGGACGAGCTAACTGAGAGCCAGTCGCATTCTCGCTTTCAGACAACATTTGAGCAATTGCATTATCATCATCAAATGTAGGCAGATTGAATGAGTCGAAAAGACCATCATAATCGAACATCCATGGTTCACCAGAAGGCTTCGGAGGATTAGAATATCTTTGGACTCTTACTTCACCCCATTCTTCAATCCTTTTGGTAGTCAGGTTCCATACTCGCAGATTAGGAGTAGCATACCCAAGGAAATAACCTTCGATAGCTTTGGCACCAAACTTCCCATCAGGCTCAATCATGGTACATGGTGCACCAAAAGGTTCTAGATATTCCAAGTCAGGAGTCTTCTTGTGTAGGAGTTCGAAGCACGTTTTTCCATGTCTTTTCACTGTGAGAACCCTGTTTAACGTGTAGCAAGCCGAGGCAACAGCTTCAGTCCAGAATCGAACTGGAAGCTGAGACTCAACCAACATGGTTCTTGCAGTCTCTATTAAGGTTCTGTTCTTTCTTTCAGCGACTCCATTTTGTTGTGGCGTGTACCGAGAGCTGTATTCATGAAGGATTCCTTTTGCAGTGCAAAACTCATCCATAACCCTGTTTTTGAACTCGGTACCGTTGTCGCTTCGAATTCGCCTCACCTTTAGAATATACAGATTTTCCAACAGGGTGATCAAATTCTTCAGAATTTCTGGAGTCTCGCTCTTGTGGACCATGAAGTCAACCCATGAAAATCTTGAGTAGTCATCAGTAACTACCAAGCAGAAAACTTCTCCGTGCACACTCTTGTGTTTGACAGGGCCGAAAAGATCCATATGCAAACGCTCGAGTGGCATGTTGACAGTGTTAACCTTCTTCAATGGATGAGATTTCTTGGTCTGCTTTCCCTTTTGACACGGCACACAGACATCTTGAAGTTGAAAGTGTTTCACATTGACACCTCTCACCAAGTTGTTTTTGACAAGGTGATTCATTTTTCTGAGGTGAATATGACCCATTCGTCTGTGCCAAGAGATTGTCTCCTTTTCAGTGGCCTTTGAAACAAAGCAAGTAACTTGTTTGGAATTCGTTACTGCTTGGCTCATATCAAGGACATACAAATATCAAGGATACAAATCATTCACCCTTGGAGTTGATAAGAGAATCCATTCTGGGGGGATCTTGAAACCTGGCTTCAGCACATAACAACCGGCATCATCAAAATGCACGGTGAACTTCTTGTCGCAGATTTGAGAAACACTCAAGAGATTGTGATCCAATTGCTTCACATAATTGATCTTGTCGAAACTCACAATCCCATTAGAGATCATTCCCTCGCCGGTGATATAACCTCCCTTATCTCCCGCAAACGCAACATATCCTCCTCTTATACTTCTCACATCGAAAAGAAGACGATAGTCGCCAGTCATGTGCCTGGAAGCCCCACTATCAACAATCCAAAGACTATTAATAGTTCCTCCTGGAGCCGCCTGCACATGCAATTAACACATCAGTTTGAGAGGGGGACCCAAGCCTTTGTTGACTTGGGTCGTCCTTGATCATCAAGGAAAGTGATCTCAATCACTTGATGATTAGGAAATAAAGCTTCTGGTGCTCCCCCTGACTTAATTACCTGTTTTTGTTTCCAAGCTTGTTTTTGTTTACCAGTATTTGAATTAATTGTTTTTGTATTTACTGGTTTTACACTTGTAGGTTTAGCTTGTACAGGTTTTTCATTCTTGACCTCTGATTTTAAGGCCTTCTCAATTACCTTTTTGTTCTTTTGTTTTACCTTCTTTTCCTTTTCTTTCAAGACACGTGGGTCTTGTTTCGGGGAAACCGATTGTTTTTGGTAATTGGTTTCTTGAGGAGCACTTGTTTTTCCTTTCAATTTTTGCAAGTATGGGCAGTATCTTACAATGTGCCCAATTGTTCCACATTCAAAACACATTCTCCGCTCTACAAACCTCGGAGAAACGTGTTGAGGACCAGACGAAGAACCAGATACTAAAGTTTGTGATCTAGATGTGCTTGGACCTAAGTCACATCCGTTTGTGTGTTGGGTATAATTGTTTTGCTCATTTCGTTTCAAAATTCTAACTTGTTTTACAAATTCATTGTTAGATTTGTTTTGAAATGTTTCAAGTTTGTCCGTACCCGTTGATTCAACAAACTTCACTATCGGTTTTTGTTTCTTAACAGGGGCTTTCCTGTTTTGCACCTTTTGAACCTTAGGTTGCTCAACCTTAGATTGTGGAACTTTAGGTTGTGCAACCTTAGGTTGTGGAGCCTTAGACTGTTCAACTCTAGGTTGTTGAACCCTTGGTTGTTCAGTCTTAGGCGACTGAGCTTTTGGTGCTTGAACATTCTTGTTCTGAGCCCTCTTTTCTTGTACCTGGCTCTTGCCTTTTCCAGAATTCACTTGTTGTTTTCGCTCAACTGGCAGTTTTTGGTTCCCATGTTGTTTTCTAATTTGTTCACGTGGAACTGGTTCACATTGAGTGACAGTGACTTTGTTACCTTTGTTTCCCAAAAACTTATCAGTTCGTCCTTCAAAAATTTTCTCAATTAAATCTTGATTTACATTTTTGATTGGAAAATCTCTGTCAGAATAAATTTTGCTGTCTCCCTTGAGCGTATACAACAAGTTATTCGTTTCACTGCTAGGTACACTGGGCATCATTGCCTTTGGTGTTTCAGCCTTACTCGGTTTCACTGGTGGATCACACAAGATGTGATTCTCAATTGGAATGTCTGGTGTAACCGAGTTAGACTGTGGCTTCACAATTTCTTCAGATTCATCGTCTGAAGAGTCAGCATCCTCAATGATGGGAGGACTCTGTTCCTTTTCACACGATGAATTTTCCACATTCTCAGAAGCTGATTGTTCCGAGGAAGATGTACCAGTTTTGAACCCGAGGCCTGCAGCAAAGTCATCTCGCGCAAGTGGCACAGTAGGTTCAAAACGGGGCATATCCTCGTCATCAGGCTGTTTTGAATAATTGTGGCTCATTGGGGGAGGACATTTTTTGTTTCCAATACAATTTTTATCCCCCTTTTCCTTTTGAACACTGATGATGTGATCCAAAACAAAGCGGGAATTGGAATAACTGTCCAATTTCTGCTTGATTGCATCACACTCGCATCGAGCTGTAGCTAACTCCACCATTTGTTTCTCAATTGTGTCAATTAAGTTATTATTAGCATGTTGTTTTCTCAAAACAGCCTTTTGTAATTCAGAAACATCATGTTTTAATGACTTAATTGTTTCTTTAAATTCTTTTTCATTTTTGGTTAAAAAGAAGTTAGCTTCAGATGCTTTGGCAAGATCAACAATCAGTTCTTGATTGTGTTTTTGTGTGATTTCAAACAGACTTTCCTTTTCTGCATATTCTAGACATTTAGCACATTCAACAACAGCAGAAACAGAGTCAGGTTTAGAATCACATACCTGTGAGGTTTGTCCTTCAACATGAGCCATGAAGGCTGTAAGAAAAGAGAAAGATCCATCTTCAGAGAAAAATTGAGAAAGCTTCTCAGAAGTTCCAGCAGCTTTCTGGCAAAGAATAGACTTTCTCTTGCATAATGCTTCAGCATCAGCCAATAATTCATCAACCTCCAGATCTAAAGCATCACTAGATATATCACCAGTATCAAGTGATTCACCATCAACACTTCCACTGTAACCCGAGCTATCTTCATCTTCTGAAGATTCACCAGCAGACACGGGTTCTTCAACCTTTTCAACTACTTTGGCATAACAAGCTGTGCCACCATTACCTCCATTACCTCCTTCTCCAAGCTGAACACTCCAGTTACAAATCTCATCAGCTTGAACAACTAATCCTCTGTGGGGATTAGAGTTTGAGGATCCAGAAGTATTTCCTCCCACGGGAACTAATTGTCTGTCAGAATTGTTCTGTTGTTGCTGAGGCTGTCTTTGATTCCTGAAAGGATTCTGATTGCCTTGCTTGGGTGGCTTCTGACATTCCCGTTTGAAATGACCCTTTTCTCCACAGTTGAAGCAGGTGACAGCATTTTTATCAAAACCATACTTGGTGTTGTTATTGCTTTCCAAGCTGGTTCTCCCCGTTCTTTCCATAAACTCTTTAGCTCTACGGATAGCACTAGCAAGAGCCCACTTTATATCCATCATCTCAAACTCTTCTTTATCAACCTGCTGATAATCTTCGTTGGTTAGGTTGATATTTCCAATCTGACCCGCAACCAACCCACAGTAGGCGCTAACCAAGGTGTTCAACATCTCCATATGTTCCTTGGCTATCTCAACACTGACTTTTGAAAAATTGGAAGTATCCAATCTGACAGTGTTCGGATTGGAGGTAGCTTGAAAGCTTGAAGAACTTCCATAAAATCCCTGCTGTTGTGGTTGTTGCTGTTGAGCTCTGTTAGGATCCAGGAAAGGCGGTGGAGTGAATTGTTGAGCTGTCTGCTGTTGTTGTTGTTGAGATGAAGAATCTGGTCTTGAATACATCATTGTGTATGCTGAAGGATCAAATTGATTTGCTGTTGGAGGTCCGGTGTTGGAGATGAACGCTGTTTGAAGCTTAGCATGCTGAGAAGCTGGCTTTTCTCCAGTAATACCACCTGCAATCCCAAAATACATCTCGGGATTCTGAGGAGTGGTTGTTCTTTTCGCCTTGAGCTTTTCTTCAACATCTTTGTTTTCCAATTTCTGGATTAGCTCATAAATGGTAATTGTATCCAGAACACCGTTTTCCTTGAGAATCTCAAGATAACTGCTCCACTTTGCTGGTAAGGCATCAGCAAATCTCCTCACCATATCTTGTGGAGTGGCAGAGACTTTGAAGGCAAACATTTCACTCAACAGATGGTGATATCTTGTAGACAATTCTGATAGACCTTCATTCTCCATGCAGGTAAAACCTTCAAACTCTTTCTTTAGCAACTCCTGCTTGATCTTTCTTGATTGAGCATTTCCTTCACACCTTAACGTGAGCATATCCCACAAACTTTTGGTAGTCGTACAGTAGACGAATTGGTGGTATATATCTCTGTGAAGAGCCTGCGTGAGAATCATAAATGCTTTCTTTTCCAATTCAAACTTCTTCTTATCTTCATCAGACAGTGTGCTGTAAGTTTCTGGATTTGATCCTGCAACTTCCAACTCATTTTCAAACGAAGTGAAGAAACACATCCATAAGTCTTGACCTTGCCCCTGAACATAAGTTCTCAACCTTTCTTTCCACCATCCCCAATCATTGATGTGATTAAGCTTTGGCGGTTTCGTGCTTGTACCAGTTTCACTATCGTTCTGCATCATTGCTTGAATGTTGTTGCTTTGATTAGTGACCAATGCCCATTGATTTGCCGTTATCATTGCAGCTTGAGTTGGGGCAATAGCCTGCATCCATGCAGTTTTGTTGAACTCTGGCGCAGATTGCGTGGTTGATGATTGCGTAGATGATGACTGTGGAGTCAAAGTTGTCGTAGTCCACGCAGAAGGATCCCATTGACCATTTGTTCCCATTTTATAATTAATATATTAGGTGAAAATAAATTTAGAAAATTGATTTTCACAAACTATATTAAAACTTGAAAAATGACAACAGCCGAAGGATAAGGATCGAAAGACCTGAAATCACAAACTGTTAAATTCAAACAGATAAGACTCGAAAGATGGCCCGAAAGATAACACTGTTCGAAAGATCAACAGTATTCGAAAGACTACTGTTGAGTTTTCGAACAAAAACTTCGAAAGATTCCCCTACTCGAAGGATCCTTATCTTTCGAAGACAAACAGTAACTCGAATGATGGATCTTTCGAGAAGATTCCTTGACTCGAAAGATGGCACACTGACTTCGAAGGATTGTTCGAAGGATAGTTATCTTTCGAATCTCCTGAATCGAAAGATGATCTGTCGAGCTCGAAAGATATCTTTCGAACACACTCTGACACACTGACACAAGGTTGACTGAAAAGTGACAGGTTGATGTGGTTGGTGAACCACCTTTCGGCAGAAAGGATGTTCTGCACAAACTTTTCACCAACTTTCACCAACTTTGAAAATTTTGCCAAAAAGGGAAGCTTCTTATCCACACCTAGCAACCGGAATATGACCGGAATATTTGCCGGAAAATAGCAAACCTTTCAAGACAAAATTTTAAGTTACCCAATCCTTCCCACACAACACCCGGTTAGTTTAAAACACGTTTTTAAGGCTAGAAAATCCAGAAACACACTAAAAACGGAAGCTAAACCAAGAAAACTTTTGTCCAAACACAAACCAAGGTCTTGCACAAACCCGGTTTAACAAGGAAAAGAGCCACGGCTCTGATACCACTTGTAGGTCCCTCGGAGGTTGAGGTTTAACCTATTCCTTGTTATGTTCAACACTCTAGCAAGTGCGGAATCCAAGCTAGAGTGCAACCGGAGTTTAGATGAAAGCAAAGATTACAAAGAGAAAGATAGACACGCAAGATATCAAAGTTTTCTCTTGTATTTCAGTGGACACGGTTACAGACCTTGACCAAACTGAAATGCTCTCTATTACAGACCTGGGTTTCACACACAAAAGCTCTCTACACCTTGAACAACCTTACACAGAACTTGTAGAACTTGTTGTAAAGTGAAACCCTCATGGGTATATATATACCCATACTAGACTGACATGCACGAAGGATAAATGTTCTGGTCGAAGGATCATCTATCGACCAGAAGTATCTTCGAAAGACTTCGAAGGATCTAAACATACCTCGAAGGATAGTATATCCTTCGAGGTCCATCAATATCCATCGAACCATAATCTTTCGAGGACATCTAGGTCATCGAAGGATACTATTCAACCTTCGATGACATCCTTCGAAGCATGACATCTTTCAAACACTAAGTGTTGAACTTAAAACACTAAGTGTTGATGTTTGGCCAAGTCAAACCAGGAGGATGGTTTACTTGGTCAAACACATATTACAACACATAAACAACATACAAAAGACGTAAACACAACCGACAAAAGACATCGTTTTATACATTACAAAACATAGACAAAGTACAGATACAAAGTGCACCAACAGTTCCCCACTCTTTCTGAGGTAACGCGTCAACCAATTTATCCACCCATTCCTCACGACCTTTTTCAACTCCCAACATCGATAACGATCGCACCAGATGACAATATCTTTCAATCAATTTCTTAGTATCCTCTCCTGGCAAACTACTAAACAGATCGAACTCTTTCTTTAATAAAGCTTTCTTGCTTTTAATCATGTTTTCGCTTCCCTCAAACTTAACTTTTAATGCATCCCAAATCGACTTAGCAGTTTTATCGTGTTGCAACAAAATGAATATATCTTCTTTAATCGCCTGCTGTAACAAACTAATCATCATTTTCTCGGCTCTATACATTGCTCGTTCTTGCTCAGTAAACTCGGATATCTCTTTAATAACTTGCAACTCTGTTCTAGGCAACGTGTACTTCTTCAATATGCACACCCATGATCTAAGATGGTTTGCTTGAACCCAGTTTTCAAATCTATCTTTCCACCCATAGTACTCCTCAATGCTCATCAATCTAGGGGGCTTTTGAGTTGTTCCCGTCTCATTTTCTAAGTTCATTGCTTGAGCAATTGCAGCTGGAGTAGTCGATGTTGCAAAGGCGTTGTAAAATTCAGAATTCATATTGACTTAGCACAATTTTCAAAACAACTGACAGAAAAGCGAATCAGAAATATCCTTTGAAGCGATCCAACAATAATGTCCTTTTGAGCGGTCCAGAAAAAATATACACTCGAGCGGTCCAGAGATTAACTTTCGAGCGGTCCAAGATTGAACTAAGAGCGATCCAGAAGTAATCACTCGAGCGATCCAGAAAGTATTCTGAGAGCGGTCCAAACTAACAATTTTGAGCGGTTCAGAATTTATCTTATAAGCGATCCAAAATCTGTCTTTCAAGCGGTCCACGAATGTTCTAAAGGCGGTTCAGAAATGTGAACTACGAGCGGTTCACGATGACGTCATTTGAGCGATCCACATTCCGAACATGATTTGGTCCATAAAACCTTCGAATTTTGTCTTCAAATTTTCCAGGGTTTGTCTAAGTACTATTGCGCACAGTATGTGAGTTTTTGAACGAATTTCAACCGTGAAATCTCTCGGAAATGAGAAAAGAAGGTGTAGAAGTGAGGAGAAACAATGAAATCCGGCTATAATCTGCAGAAAACCTCCTCCCAAGCTCTGATACCACTTGTAGGATCGAATGCTGACCCGAACGAGTCGTTCAGAGGTTGTCTCTTGCAATTCAGATGCGGAATAATAAGAAAAGCAAGTAGATATAGCTAGTACTTCTTTCTAACTGCTTGTTTTACTGATTTGAAATGATTTACAGCTCGATCTTCACACCGACAGAGCTTCGGCGTGGAATACAAGGAATAACTACTGAGGATCGCTCATGCACACCTATATATAGTGGTTTGGAACCGCTCATATGGACATGTGACACATGAGCGGTCCAGACTTGACCAAAAAAGCGACCCAGATGCCATATAAGCGATCCAGGCATCTCAAGACCCTATAAGCGATCCTACCTCCTAAAACCTATACAGTTTCCTGTTTTCTCGTAAAACGTGCCCTATGCTATACAATACAATGTAAGATCTGATCCTAGACATTTAGACGGAATCAACAGATGTAGTGCACCAACAAGTACATCACAATATTAAACTAAGTCTATCTTCATTTTAAGTCTCTAAGGCACAGGTCCTCCCTAGTATGTCATGATCATCCTAAGCAACAGCACCTGAAAACACATGTGAAAATAGGTACGTCAGCATAAAAATTCTTGTGAGATACATAGGTTTTGTGAAAATAGGATTCATGACTTAGGTTTGAGAAAATGTTTAATGAAAATCAGTCATGAACCTTGTTAAGTGTTTTCTTTTATAAATCATTTGAAAAGCGATGATAAGGTAGATGATATGTATACGTAAAAGAATAATGTAGGGTTAAAAGAATAACCAAGTAAAAAGAGTTTGTATAAACCAAGTTATTTGTAAAAAAATGTTTAAGTGAAAATGTGTTGTAAAAGAAACATGTCTACACTGAATGGCTTAAATAACGCTACGATATGTAATATCATACAAACACTTATATATAGGAAGAACCAGCGGCGTATCCACCATGTTTGTATTATATTACACATGCCTCGTTATTCAAGTCACCCAAACCAACCAACAATGTAATCGTTCATGTTTAAACCAATAGTCAAATGTCATAGTATAACCCAAGTTAAGCGTAAGTTGTGTAATGTGTACACAAAAGTTATGTATGGTAAGTAAAAATGAGACTACTTAAACCATAAGTAAAAATGAGCAAAACAAGTATTTAAAATAAATCAAAAGTTATGTTTTGTAAAATAAATGCATGTTTTATTGATACAAACACTTATGTAGTAATTTAACGCATACATCCAAGCCTTGAGACAGCAGGATAACCTTAGAGTAAAGGTTATCAAAGTAAAATGTTTTCGGATTCAGTCATTCCTTACACCCAAACAAACCTAGGATGTCAGGAACGGGATTTATCAAGTCCTATGGTACCACTACTTACTACCGAGCGGCATGATCGGTGTTAATGAATGTAATAAAGATCCGTTAAACAAACCAAATGTTATACCAAATGTAAACAAGTTATGTGAAAACAATGTACTAAGTATGCTAAGTAAACATACAAAGTAGAAAAGTCATGTAAATCAATGTGCTAGCATGTTAAGTAAACATACATAGAAAAAGAAATGTAATTTAAAACAATGTGCTAGTATGTCAAGTAAACACACATAGCAAAACATAATGAAATCATGTACTATAGGTGTACTAATGAACATAGCAAGCATAAGATGTGAAAACATGGAAAGCACGAAAGTAACAAGTAGGCACATGTGTTTCACCCCAAAATGTTTGAAAAACAGTAAAAGAGGGGTCTATGTACTCACTTGAGATTGCTCAATAGACTTTAGATATCCACCAAGCAAGCTAGAAGATCACGGATTCACACGGCACCTAATATACGTATCTACATTAATAAACGGACCTATCGGAGGATCGGGTAGTACGAGGGTTTGTAAACCAAGTAAGTATGGGAACTTATGTAATATGGTTTAACAAAGCCTACATACTAAAACGAAACTTATCCTAAGTGCTTTTGACCCGTTACGACCCGTTTAGGTAGCTGATGCCACTTTAACGCGTCGTTCGCGTAAAACGCGTTCGGAACACCTAACTAGCCCTATGACAAGTAAGATATGCCTCAACATGTTTAATATTGTTGTTAAATCAGTTTAGATACCAAAAATTATGTTACATAGGCTTAAAATGAATTTTAGCGTAAAAAGGACATTTTGGTAATTTTCCTAAGGCAGAGGAACTACTTATCATACAACTACTTAAACGACGTGACCATAAGGTATAACCTCGAAAGGTTATTCCCTATACAACTATGGTCACCTAATATGTTTGGTCGGATCCTAATGATCGACCAAATGGGTCGGGTTCGTAAGCATAAGCGATTGTTTAGATCGCTTATCTTTACGACCCTAGACAAGCACAATTCTAAAAGCGACGAGCTAAACATGCTAGAACATGTTTAGTAAATTTAGAAAATAGGTTTGGTATTAAAACAAATGGTTTTAATACCCTAGAGTAGTTTGGTTACAAAATACGCGAGAAAACACATTTTGGCCGAAACTACGACTCGTCACTGAGCCTAGATAACGTGGTAATCAGTAAGTATAGTCACTAGGGACTATAACCATCGTGATTACGCTCACGTTATGAAGTTTAAACGAACTTCACGTTGACCATAAACTGGTCAATGCAGAAAGTCAAACGCAGTTTGACTTTAACGCTAAAATGAACGAAGAATGCGAAAGAATACTTACAACGGGTCCCTGCAAGATTTGATTCCAAGTAATCTCAGGTAGGAAGTGTACAAACACAATCACTTAGAGAAAAACTTAGATCAAATGTGGGAAATGAATGAAAGTAATGGGGGTATATATAGGCATGGCACAACCGTTAGGATCGTTTCTTGGAGAAGGGGGCACGATCTAAGCCGTACACTTGCCACATTCTGATTTGGCACCTTGATGGGCACCCAAACTAGCCCATAGAAACCCAAAAACCATGTGCTTAAGGTGGGAAACAGCTGGAAATAGCTGGAATGCATTTTTGCTATCTGGGGGTTGCCTAAGGACCGTAAGCATGTCCATACGGTCCGTAAGGACCCTGCAGACCAGCTAAGTTTGCATTTTGACAGCTTTGGTCCCTGTGTGCGTATGGTTGTGTTTCGGCACTTCTAACACCCGTCAAACCCTTTTTTAAGCTCTAATAGGATGTTAAAGTATAGGGAACATGAAACATGCTCAAAAATATGCCGGATGTCGGTTCGTTTGGCCGTACGATTGCGTTGTTCGGTTAATTACGACGGAAGTCGTAACGGACGCAAAAACGGTCCAAATTACACGACGAATGGATTTTTGACAAGCCAATCACTAAAACATAGTATTTTAATGATTACATAAAGTTTTGGATGTCTGGATGTATTCAGAACGTAAGTTATGCGCGAAAATGCAAACTTATGCACGTTTTGACGCTTTTAGTCCCTGAATGACCTAACAATTTATTTTAGCACACCGAACCCATCAAAGCCTATTTCTAAGCTATGTAAAGGATATTTAGGGTGTGTTTAACTTATGGGCATGTTCTAGAATGTTTGTTACAGTTCAAATTGGCATACTTTCGCAGTTTGTCAATTTTAGTCCCTGTAAGCGAATGAACTTGATTTTGCCACACCAAAGCCTTGAAAACTTATTTCTAAGTTATGTAAAGGTCATTTAAGGTATGTTAAGCATAAATTGATGTTCCAGAGTATTTGTCGTGTTAAACTGATTACGTTTACGCACCAGTTTGCGTATAATTCTCCAGAAAGCGATATAGAGTTTGAGATTGAATAAAAACCAAAACATGAAAAACATGAAACATAAATAAACAAATATTGGGATCAAATAACTTTATTTCATTGATAACTAAATTGTTTACAATGATTACAAGCACAGATGTCACAGTCTCCCCTACTTGTGGAAATTTCGTCCCGAAATTTGTTTTGAGGAAACTCGTGAGAATAGATGCGGATACTTCGCCTTCATTTGATCTTCACATTCCCAAGTAAACTCAGGTCCACGTTTAGATTCCCAGCGAACTTTAACCAACGGAATGCGCTTGCTTTTAAGCCATTTGACTTCACGATCCAAAATTTCCACAGGTTTCTCAACAAAATGCAATGTTTTATCAACACGGATTTCGTCAAGCGGTATGTGGAGGTTCTCATCAGCTAAGCACTTTTTGAGATTGGATACGTGGAAGGTTGGATGAACATTACCAAGTTCAGGAGGTAATTCAAGTCTGTAGGCTACCTTACCGATTCTTTCGACGATCTTGAATGGTCCAATGTATCTAGGTGCAAGTTTTCCTTTCTTTCCAAATCTGATCACTGTTGATGCATGGAATGTCTGTTGACTACGTCTACATGAAGTCTTAGGTCAAGATAGGTCAACAGAGGGTCTAGATCGTCAAAATATGTATTTTAAGTAGTAGGTTCGCTTTTATGTACAAGTTGTATATAGATCCGCTCATAGGAACTAGGAGATTCGCTTATTGTGCATTCAGGTAGGTTCGCTTATGAGGTCCGCTCATATGGTGTCCATATGAGCGAACCACAATCACTATATATACCTGATGTTGTGTCATTTGAGCGGACATGCATGTACGCTTTTGGAACGGAACTCTGTCAAAATTTCTTCAGAAAGCAATAAAAAGCAGTGGAATTAAAAGGACAAGCTGTATTACTTCATATATACTGATTCCGCCTTTATACGTGAAGATGAACTGTCTCGGCTGACTTTTTAGGGTCGGAACACGGTCCAACAAGTGGTATCAGAGCTCAGGACGAGGAGTTCATACTACTACAGCTTGATTCTACCGAATTCTCTGATTTCTACTCACTTTCTTTCATACTTTTTCGATTTGAAGTGGTTCCTACGGTTGAAATTGTCTGATTTTTGAGTATTACGTGCGGAACATACAATTAACAAACCGTAGAAAGTTTTAGGTTAAAACTCGGCTTAAAAATGGTTAAAATTGGGTAAATTGTGAGATCCGCTTTTACAGACATCGACATGTTCGCTCGAAAATACCTAGATCCGCTCGAAAATCATAGGTTCGCTCATCAGGTCCGCTCGAACGGATATTACCTGATTCGCTCATTAGTACATAATCTGATCCGCTCGAACGAACCTTGTAGATTCGCTCATCCGAACATAATTCAGTTCTTCTTATTTGAACAAGTGTAGGTTCGCTCGAACTGATACTTACCAGGTCCGCCTATTTGGACATAACCTGGTCCGCTTATTTGTCACAATTGCTTGCTGATAGTTTTGATTTCGCTCGAGTGTTCATTGTGATTGTTATTTTGAGTGATCTTGTTTGATTGTACAAAACTTGGCAAAAATGTTTGATGAACAAGAAAACAAAAATCTTGAAAATTTGAATAACTGGACTAAGGAAGCTTGGTATGAGATGAAATATGGTAAGGATGTTTATGTAAAAAGATACGAAAATTTCTTGTGTATGAAGAATGAATCGATGGAGATGTTGAAAGAAAGGTTTTATGAGTTAATCATCAAATTAGAAAAACATAAGGTTTGGCATTCAAATGATGAAAGAATTTTAAAATTTGTTGATGCTTTACCTTTGGAGTGGGATAAATTCGTGAATGGACTGAAACGGGATTCTAGTTTATCACGCTATGATTTAAGAAGTTTCATCAATAGAATAACAAATCACAGGCTTCATGAAAATTCAAATAAAAGGAAACTATTGGATGAAATAAAAGAAGAATCAGGAAAGATAGATTTAAATGTAATCATTGAAATGAGAAAACGAATCGATGTGTGTCTTGCAGCAAAAAATAATATGAGATACGATATTAAGAGGGGTTGTTATATTGATGAAAGTTCGAATCCTCTTGATTTTGTTAAAATTTTTTGTGCAGGTACATACAAGATGGAAACAAAGAAAGAAGCTGATGATGGAAAGATGAATGGAAATTGCTCGAAATGCAAAAAATCAGAAACAGACAATGTCAAACTTCTGAAGGATGTAGAGAGTTTGACATTGGAAAACGATACTCTGAAGATCAAGAAGAAGGCTGATAATGAACGGATTGTGGAGTTATGCTTGAACTATGAGAAGCTAAAATCTGAGAATGATAAACTGTTGAATGATTTAAACAGTTTGACATCAGAAAACAAAACTTTGAAAGAAAATGAAAAAGTTTTTGAAAACAAAAGAAAATCTTCAGAAGATGAAGATTTTTTGGATAAAACTGGAAAACAAAAATCTAAAAGAGAATGAAACAAGATTTCAAGAACAGTTAAAAGTCTTGGAAAATGAAAAATCTGTTCTTGAAAATCTTAAAATTGAAAATGAAAAATCAATCAAGTCTCATCTTGAAAGAATATCTCAGCTTGAAAATGAAGCTGAGAATTCAAGAATCAAGATTGATTAACTTGAAAAGAAGTTGAAAGGTTTTGTGACTTTATCAGGTAGGTTGATTTTTCCCTGTCCAAAACCAATCAACTCTGTTCCAATAAGTGACAAAGTCACAAATTTTGACAAAGTCAAAATTGAAGATTGTGATGACAAATCTGATGATGAAAAAGAAAAAGAAGAAAAAAGAAAAACATTTTTGAAATTAAATGAAATGTTTAAAAATACTGTTTTACATTCTACTGAGAAAGGTGAATGCTCAACGCAAAAACCTGTAAAGAAGAGTGTGGAACAGAAACAAAAAGATAAAAAATCGAAAAATTTTCAAAAAGAAAATAAAAGCTCATCAGAGCAATCATCCAATCATTATAAAAAATCACAAAAATTTAAAAATAAAAACTTACAAAATGTTGGTAATAAGTGGTGCAGGTTTGACCACAGTGCTCAAATGCCAAATCAAGGATACAAGAAGAGAAATGACTACCACAAGGCAACTCAATGCTATGATTTAAGTGTGTGGTATGAAAATGGTGTACGGTATGAAAGAGAGAAGAGGTATGATAACAGAGTGTGTTACTCTTGTGGCTATCAAGGACACATTGCTGTTAACTGCCAAAGTCAGAGATTTGAAACGAGAAGGTGTTATGAATGTCATATCAGAGGACATATTGCCAGAGATTGCCCGAGGAGATCGTTGGGAAGATCAAGGGTTGAATCTCAGAGAATAGTAAAGAAACCAGTCAACGTCAAGCCCAACGAACAGAAGGTTCAAGAACCTAAAGTTAAGAAAACAAAAGTAAAGCTTTCTCAGGGGCAAAAAGACAGACTGCGAAAGAAGAGAAGAAAGCACGAGAGTATCTCGAAAGGATTTTGTCCTCGGGTTCACCGGACAGATCGAATATGAGTACTGATGAATCGCTTCACTCGACAACAAAGTCAAGTATTGAGGACAAAAGAGAAGATAAAGAAGAAGTTAAAATTTGGTGGCAATGATTCTGTTTCTTCGGAAACAAAGGAGCCACATGTCGGCGATGAATCTGACAGATCAAAGTCAGACAAGCCACATTCAGGCAATGATTCCGGTTTGTCAAAACCAGAAGAGCCAAGTTTTGAGGTGAAATTGTCAAAAACACCCAAGGCTGGTCAGGCTTGGGTGAATCTATTCAAATAGAAAAACCTGACTTGCCGGAGTTCCCAGGTTGGTAAGTGTGGAATAGGTATCGGCATCTTTCTTGAGAAATTCATAGGTTGGTAACTGTGATATTTCAAATTACAGAAGACTAATCAAGGACATTAAATTGTACTTGATTTTTCTTTCCGTCAAGTAATTAAAGGAAAACAATGTGATGAAAGAACCCCGAATTTGTGAAATGACACACAAAACTAATTTTCCGGAAAAACCATTTTGATTAAAACAAAATTAAGTGTTTTGAAATCTAAATGGGAAAATAGTTTGTTGTTAGGGGGAGTTCTGATTGTTTATGCCAAATGAATGGCGAATTGAAGTGATTCGATATCAGTTTGTCATTTTATTTGTACAGTTTGTTTTCAAATTTTCCTTGAAAATCAAAATTGAAACATATTTTGATTTTAGGGGAGAAAATTTTTTTAAAAAACTAGAAAATTTGAAAATACCAAAAACATTGAAAAAACAAAAATGAGTTTTGTAGAGAAAAGAGGAAATGACAGAAAATCAGTGGACTATCACAGCATGCTAAAGAAATGTAATGTCAAATGTGATAAACGGTCTCACTGATGATGTGTCGATAGGTTTTCGCACATTTAGTAGATTTATTTGGGATATAAACCTAAAATTTCAAACTTGCGAAATTCGTGGGGAACACTACTTGGATATATAGGTAACCCTTGAAATCTCGTTTGAGAGGTCTCTTATTCTGATATACTAGGTTTTTATACTCGATGATGTCTGGGGTATTATTCCGGGACTTCTGCTGAACGGTAGTTCTGACCTAGTCCTTGGCTAATACTTTGCTTTAAATGCTTGAAACATAGCATAAAGCCCTCAGCTGATTAGACAATAAAATTGATAATCATCTGTTGTAGCTGAAAAGATCCTCTAAAGGGGACATACTACAAAGTCGAAACTGATATCTCTCTGCGCATACGAAAGTATCGACCTGAGATCCCTCAGTTCTCGCATTTAACCCCTAAATTATGTACATATATCATTGTAGTATTCTCACCTGTAAGACTGAATATTGGGATTCTGGATACGGGAGTATATTCAAGAGGTGGGACACATGAATTGAGCTAAGTTCATAAAACATCTAAATCGTATCCTGAATAGATTGAAAAGTGTGTGAAAATTTAAGAGGACAACTATATCGTCAATCGAGGTGAATCGTTTAGAACTTAAAATGATTAAAGCTTAATGGTTTGAAAGATTGTGTGACTAGTTAATCAAGGTCATTTATTTGAACTTGATGTAACTAATATGTTTGTTGAAAATGATGTCTACCAGTGAGTTTACTAAATTCAGTTGTCATAAATTTGTGAAACTTATGTTGAGGTAGAGAATGTGTAGGTTAAACAGGTTTGGACTTCATTATTCCCAACGCAAGCTAATTGTCAAAGATTTAACCAGATACCTCAGAACCCAGCATACTGAGAGGGGGAGTCTGTGAAAGGGGGAGTCTGGATCAACAGCTAAAGGGAAGTCTGAAGTTAGAGCTAGGTGTTAATCCTGGAACCAGTGAAGAATGCTTACGAGGAGAAGACAGAGTTAGAGAAAAGACCAAGACCGAAGACTCAGGAGCTGAAGACTGATGAAGACTACGTCAACATCCAAGGGGGAGTCTGTTGATGCATGGAATGTCTGTTGACTACGTCTACATGAATCTTAGGTCAAGATAGGTCAACGGAGGGTCTAGATCGTCAAAATATGTATTTTAAGTAGTAGGTTCGCTTTTATGTACAAGTTGTATATAGATCCGCTCATAGGAACTAGGAGATTCGCTTATTGTGCATTCAGGTAGGTTCGCTTATGAGGTCCGCTCATATGGTGTCCATATGAGCGAACCACAATCACTATATATACCTGATGTTGTGTCATTTGAGCGGACATGCATGTATGCTTTTGGAACGGAACTCTGTCAAAATTTCTTCAGAAAGAAATAAAAAGCAATGGAATTAAAAGGACAAGCTGTATTACTTCATATATACTGATTCCGCCTTTATACGTGAAGATGAACTGTCTCGGCTGACTTTTTAGGGTCGGAACACGGTCCAACAATCACACCTTTCCAAAGTGAGACCTTAAGTATACACGATCACCGACTTGAAATTTCAAGGGTTTGCGTCGTCGGTCCGCGTAACTCTTTTGATGGCTTCGAGCTGTCTGAAGGTTATCACGAACTTTCTTAACCTTGTCAGTTGTCTCTAGAATGAGGTCAGGTCCAGTAAGCTGAGCCTCACCTATCTCATTCCAGCAGACTGGTGAACGACATTTTCGACCATAGAGAGCCTCGAAAGGAGCCATGTTGATGCTGGAGTGGTAACTGTTGTTGTAGGAGAATTCAATCAATGGAAGATGTGAATCCCAACTACTACCAAAGTCGATCACACAAGCTCTAAGCATATCCTCAAAAGTCTGGATTGTTCTTTCAGTTTGGCCATCTGTTTGTGGATGATAAGCTGTGCTCAGACTAAGTTGGGTACCCATAGCAGATTGCATGGCTCTCCAAAATCGAGAAGAGAAGCAAGCATCTCTGTCAGAAATAATGTTCAAAGGAACACCATGTCGAGATATAATTTCATCCACATAGATTTTAGCCAGCCTTTCAGTAGAAAAATCCTCATGGATTGGCAAGAAATGCGCTGACTTAGTAAGACAATCAACAACTACCCAGATGGCATCATGGCCTTTCTTTGTGCCCGGAAGTTTAGTAATGAGATCCATAGCAATGTTTTCCCATTTCCAAACTGGAATCTCTGGTTGGTCCAAAAGACCAGAAGGATGTTGGTGTTCAGCCTTAACCTTGAGGCCAGTAAGGCATTTTGAAACGTACAAGGTAATGTCTTTCTTCATACCAGGCCACCAATACCGTGTACGAAGATCCTTATACATCTTGTCTGAGCCAGGATGAACAGAATAACGAGACTTATGGGCTTCATCCATAAGCAAGGTGCAAAGATTATCGTGGCTTGGGACCCACAAACGGTCCATGAGATAATACGATCCATCTTTAAGCACAAGATCAGGTTTAATGTGATAGGGAAATTCCTTACCCATCAAGTCTTGTGAAACACAAGCATGTTGAGCCTGAGAAATGTGTGCTTGGATATCAGATCGAGCTTGAACATCAGATTGAACACGAACACAATGAAGCTTAGTGTCACACCCCGACCACGTAGGACAACAAACCGTGGCGGAAACGTCGGGGAGTGTTGTAACAGAAGCTATCGTTTCACAACCATGGATACAAAAAGTGTTTCGTTTTATTGATATAATTAAACATTACATTGTCTTAACACAGAATAAACGAGTTTTACATTGTCTATCACTATTATTATGTCACTAAGGCCTCGTCCAAATCCTATGTGACGCATGCATCCTAGTAATCAATCAAGCATCAACACCTGAAACATATGTAAAAACTTAGTCAGCAAAGAAATGCTGGCGAGTACATAGGTTTTATAAGAGTATCAGAATTCATGGCTAGTTTAAGTGTTGCAATACTTTATTAAAACTTTGTTTTGAAAAGAGTATAATATTGCAACTTAATTAACCAACTCAAATCAAGCGGGTTATAGTTTATAAAACCTCGTAGCCATGATTCTTAACCCAAAAACATTTGTTTTAGAAAACCAACTTGTAAAATATCTTGTAAAAACTCGTTAAAAACTCATATAGTTTATATCTCGTAGAAAAATATCGTTGTGTGACATCGTTTCAAAATCGTTTACCCAAGTGAACTAAATAACGCCACGATATGTAATATGATGAAAACACTAATATATAAGAAGTACCAGCGGCGTATCTACCATGTTTTCACCATATTACCCCCGTCTCGTTATCTATACACTTAACCAAAACCAATCGTTTATCAAAATCGTTTAACATCGTTTCCAATTCGTTCCCAAATCGTTCCCATATCGTTCCCAAATCGTTTACTCGTTCCCAAATCGTTTCCATATCGTTCTCGTTTTAACTGTGAAAAACTTATATATGGTCGTCTCGTTAACAACATTCAAACCTTTGTGACTCGTCCATCGTTCAACTCGTTCTCGTATTAACAAACCACCAAAGGGTAAGTTAACAAACATCAGATCCAGTCGCTACCCACAACCCCCACACATAACCATGGGTGTAGTAAAGTAACGAGATTTGTCAGATCATATGGTACCATAACCTAATACTGGTCGGCTTGATCAATGCTAATGAATGTCATTCGTTATGTAACTACAACCAACAAGTTCGTTCACTTTATCAAAATCGTTCTTAGTTTAGTAAAAATCGTTTTAATCGTTTTTGAAATCATCGCTTAAACTTTGAAAACATTTCGTACATATGAATCACCCCAAAACATTTAAAAACAGTAAAATAGGGGAACTATGTACTCACATGTAGTGCAAAGTATCCTCGATCAAATAGAACTTCAACAAACTCGAGCAAACCAGAGAAATCAAGTAGCTCCTAGTAATCGAACCACTAGTCAAACAATATACGCCTAAATCGGAAGATCGGACAGAATGAGGTCTTGTAAACCAAATGAGTGTTGGAACTCATGTGATATGGTTTAACAAAGCCTACATCCTAAATCGGAACCTAACCTAAGTGCTTTCGACCCATCGCGACCCATTAAGGTAGCTTACGCTACTTTAACGCATCGTGCACGCAAAAGCACGTTCGAGACGTCTAACTGGTCCTATGACATGTATTATATGCCCATACATGTTTAATTATGTTACATAATTAGTTACGTGTCAAAAGTTTAAGTTACATATGCTTAATTACCAATTATGTATGAAAAGGGGTATTTTGGTAATTTACCAAAGGCATATAACTACCTATCATGTGACTAATTAAACCTAAGTGACCATAAGGTATAACCTCTGAAGGTTATTCCCTATGCCACTATGGTCACTAAACATGTTTGATCGGATCCTATTGATCGACCAAACGGGTCGTGTTCGAAAGTCTAAGCGGGTGTTTAGTCCGCTTGACTTACGACTCTACATAAGCACTAAACTAACAAGTGATGAGCTAAACATGTCGAAACATGTTTAGTTAAGTTAGAAAACAGGTTTTGATATCAAAACAAACGGTTTTGACATCCTAGAGTAGTTTGGTTACAAAATACGCGAGAAAACGCATTTTGGCCGAAACTACGACTCGTCACTGAGCCTAGATAACGTGGTAATCAGTAGGTATAGTCACTAGGGACTATAACCATCGTGATTACGCTCACGTTATGAAGTTCAAATGAACTTCGCGTTGACCATAAACTGGTCAAAGCAGAAAGCTAAACACAGTTTGACTTTAACGCTAGAACGAACGCTAAACGCGAAAGAATACTTACAGAAGGTCCCCGCAAGGTTTGATTCCAAGTAAATCTCAGGTAGGAAGTGCACTAACACAACCACTTAGAGAAAACTCAGATCAAATGTGGGAATGAATGAAGTGGGGGTTGGGTATTTATAGGAAATCCACAACCGTTAGGATCGTTTCTCGTAAATCGAGCTTGAATCTCAACCTTACACTTGGGCCCATGGTATTAGAATACAATGGGAACATGAAAACCATCAAAGTTTGCCCATAGAATGCAAAAAAACCAGGTGCAAGTATGAGGAACAGCTGGATCAAGCTGTTAGTAACATTCTGCTGATTTGGGGAGGCTTTACGGACCGTATGAGGTCCCTTACGGTCCGTAAGGACCTCTGGTGCTGGCAACAACTTTCAGCAATTGGCAGAACAGGCCCCTGCAGCCCCGAACTTGATTTTTAAGCATTTTTGGCACGTTTAAACCCCGTTAACCCCGTTTTAAGGCTCTAAAATGAAGTTAAAGTATAGGGAACTTAAAATGTGCTCAAAAATATCTCGGATGTCGGCTCGTTTGGTCGTACGATTGCGTTGTTCGGTTAATTACGACGGGAGTCGTAACGAACGCAAAAACGATCCAAATTGTGCGACGAATGGATTTTTATTATGCCAAACACTAAAACATAATATTTTAATGCTTACATAAATTTTTGGATGTCCGGATGCATTCAGAACGTAAGATATGCGCGAAAATGCAAACTTGTGCACTTTTTGACGCTTTTAGTCCCTATTGATCAATAAAGTTTATTTTAGCATTCCGAACCCCTCAAAGCCTATTTCTAAGCTATGTAAAGGTTATTTAGGGTATGTTTAACTTATGATCAAGTTCCGGAGTGTTCGTTACTATTCAAATCGGTATAGTTTCGCAGTTTGACATAAATAGTCCCTGCGATCGAACAAGGTTGATTTTAACACACTGAACCATCCAAAACTTATTTCTAAGTTATGTGTGTCACACCCCGACCACGTAAAACAACAAAACGTGGCGGAATCGTCGGGGAGTGTTGGAACAGAATCTTTGTTTCATAACACATGGGAAATTGAAATGATGTTTTATTGATTTAAGAGTTACAATGTCTTAACAAACAAAGAAGTAATACAAAATTTAACTAGTCTTGCATCTTTTAATGTCACTAAGGCCTCGTCCAATCCTATGTGAGCATGCGTCAAAATTATCATCAAATATAGTACCTGAAACACCTGTGAAAATACATCAGCATAAAAATGCCGGCGAGTACATAGGTTTTATTGATTTAGGATTTCATGACTTATAAGTTTAGAAAAAGTTGTTTAACAAAAGTCAGTCATGATCCTTGTAAAATGTTTTGTTTTATAAATCATTTGAAAAGCGATGATAGATATGTATATTTAAAAGAATAATGTAAGGTTAAATGAATAACCCAGTAAAATGAATTTGTATAAATCAAACTGTTTTGTAAAACAATGTCTTGTGAAAAATATGTTATTTGTATAAAATGTATAAGTCCAAATTGAATGATTTAAATAACGCTACGACATGTAATATAATACAAGCACTTATATATAGGAAGTACCAGCGGCGTATCCACCATGCTTGTATCACATTACACACGTCTCGTTACTCAAATCACTTACCCAAACAAATCATCAATGTAAATTGCCCATGTCTAAACCATTTGTCAAATGTCATAGTAAAAACCATGTCAAAAATGTCTATGTCAAATGTAATCATGAAATGTGTAAACAAAAAGTCATGTATGGCAAGTGAAATATGTATCAACTAAACCATAGGTGAAAATGCACAAAACAAAGTATTGAAGTAAAACTCAGTTTAAATCAATGTTATGTTTTGTGGATGTGCATGCTATACTGATATAAACACTTATGCGGTATGTTAAACGCAATACATTCAAGCCTTGAGACAGCAGGATAACCTTAGAGTAAAGGTTATCAAAGTGAAAATGTTCATGGATTCAGTCATTCCTTACACCCAAACAAACCTAGGATGTCAGGAACGGGATTTGTCAAGTCCTATGGTACCATTACTTACTACCGAGCGGCGTAGCTAATGTTAATGAATGTAGTAAAAGAACCGTTTAAACAAACCAAATGTTTTACCGAATGTAAGCATGTGATGTGATGTGAATGTACTAAGTATGGACTAAATGAACATAAGTAGCATGAAAAAGGTAAATGTAAATCAAATGTACTAAGTATGCTAAGTAAACATACCAAGTAGAAAAGTCATGTAAATCAATGTGCTAGCATGCTCAGTAAACATACATAGCAGAAAAAGTAGTGAAAACAATGTGCTAGCATGTTAAGTAAACATACATAGCAAAAGAAATGTGATGTAAAACAATGTGCTAGCATGTTAAGTAAACATACATAGCAAAACATAATGAAATCGTGTACTAATAGTGTACTAATGAAAATAGCAAGTATATGATATGAAAACATGAAAAGCATGAAAGTAACAAGTAGGCACATGTGTTTCACCCCAAAATGTTTGGAAAACAGTAAAAGAGGGGTCTATGTACTCACCTGAGGGTGCTTAGAAGTCTTGAACAACAACCAAGCAAAGCTAGAGGGATCACGGAAATCAAACGGCACCCTATATAGGTAACTACATAAATAACCGGACCTAAATCGGGGGATTGGATAGTATGAGGTTTCGTAAACCAAATGAGTATTGGAACTCATATGATATGGTTAATCAAAGCCCACATACTAGAATGAAACCAAACCTAAGTGCTTACGACCCATTACGATCCGTTTAGGTAGCTTATGCTACTTTAACGCGTCGTTTGTGTAAAACGCGTTCGGACGCTTAACTAGTCCTATGACAAGTAAAATATGCCTTAACATGTCTAATATAGTTACCTAAATAGTTTAGATGTCAAAATTTAGGTTACATATGCTTTAAATAAATTTTGGTGCAAAAAGGGCATTTTGGTAATTTACCTAAGGCATAAGAACTACTTATCATACAACTACTTAAACGACGTGACCATAAGGTATAACCTCGGAAGGTTATTCCTTATACAACTATGGTCTCCTAAAGTGTTTGGTCGGATCCTAATGATCGACCAAATGGGTCGGGTTCGAAAGTATAAGCGATTAATTAGATCGCTTACCTTTACGACCCTAAACAAGCACAAATCTAAAAGCGACGAGCTAAACATGCTAGAACATGTTTAGTAAAGTTAGAAAACAGGTTTGGTATCAAAACAAACGGTTTTGATACCCTAGAGTAGTTTGGTTACAAAATACGCAAGAAAACGCATTTTGGCCGAAACTACGACTCGTCACTGAGCCTAGATAACGTGGTAATCAGTAGGTGTAGTCACTAGGGACTATAACCATCGTGATTACGCTCACGTTATGAAGTTCAAACGAACTTCGCGTTGACCAAAAACTGGTCAAAGTAGAAAGTCAAACGCAGTTTGACTTTAACGCTAAAACGAACGAAAAACGCGAAAGAATACTTACAGAAGGTCCCCGCAAGATTGAATTCCAAGTATTTCTCAGGTATGAAGTGATAACACTCCAACTTAGAGAAAATCTAAGAATTCAAGTGAGTTGGGGCTGAGAAGGGTGGGGGTATTTATAGGATTTCTAGCACCGTTAGGATCGTTTCTTGATTCCCGTGCTTTAATCTTGAGCGTACAAGTGGGCACAAGGTTTTGTGATACTAGGGGCATCCAAAACCAGTCCATAGAATCAAAGAAACTAAGTTCAAAACCATGGGAGCAGCTGGGTTTTAATTAAATGAAGTATTCTGACCTGGGAGGGGCTTACGGACCATAAGCAACTCCATACGGTCCGTAAGGACCTTATTTGCTGGCAGTAACTTTCAGCAATTGGAAGAACAGGCCCCTGCACCTCCAAACTTGGTTTTTGATGCGTTTTGACTCGTTTAAGCCCCGTTAACCCCATTTTAAGGCTCTAAAATGAAGTTAAAGTATAGGGAACTTGAAACATGCTCAAAAATATGTCGGATGTCGGTTCGTTTGGCCGTACGGTTGCGTTGTTCGGTTAATTACGACGGAAGTCGTAACGGACGCAAAAACGATCCAAATTGCGCGACGAATGGTTTTTTGACAAGCCAATCACTAAAACATAATATTTTAATGATTACATAAATTTTGGATGTCCGGATGTATTCAGAACGTAAGATATGCGCGAAAATGCAAACTTATGCACTTTTTGACGCTTTTAGTCCCTGAATGACCCAAAAGTTTATTTTAGCACACCGAACCCCTCAAAGCCTATTTCTAAGCTATGTAAAGGATATTTAGGGTGTGTTTAACTTATGGGCATGTTCCAGAATGTTCGTTACAGTTCAAATCGGCATACTTTCGTAGTTTGTCAATTTTAGTCCCTGTAAGCGAATTAACTTGATTTCGGCATACCAAACCTTCCAAAACTTATTTCTAAGTTATGTAAAGGTTATTTAAGGTATGTTAAGCCTATGTCACTATTCCGGAGTGCTTGTTGCATTAAACTGGTTATATTTACGCATCAGTGTGCTTATAACCCTCCAGAAAGCGATCTAAAGCCCGAAATCGAACAAGAGTTGATATGTGCAAATGATACACATGTTTATACAAATACCAAGTATGAAATACAATATTTCATTGGTTTGGTATTTGTTTGATGGTTGAAGTGACACAGGTGTCACAATGTGGAGGTTATTTAAGGTATGTTAAGCTTATTTCACTATTCCGGAGTGTTTGTTGCATTAAACTGGTTATATTTACGCATTAGTGCGCGTATAACCTTCCAGAAAGCGATTTAGAGCTTGAAATCGGAATCGAATCGAATTGTAAAATCACCAAACACAAATACACACAAAATAACACCAAAACACATATAATAACACCAAAGCACATTGTTTTATTAATAATCATCATTGTTTTTCATCGTACGTCGATTACAGAGCACAATTGTCACAGTCTCCCCTACTTCAGGAAATTTCGTCCCGAAGTTTTAACTAGAGGAAGCTTGTGAAAACAAATGCGGATATTTGGTCATCATTTGGTCCTTACGTTCCCAAGTAAATTCTGGGCCACGTTTGGACTCCCAACGTACTTTAACCAAATGAATCCATTTGTTCCTCAACTGCTTGAAAGTACGGTCCACTATCTCCACGGGTTTCTCGACAAAGTGCATCGTTTCATCGATTTGGATCTCATCGAGAGGAACGTGAAGATCAGCGTCAGCTAAACACTTTCGCAAATTGGACACGTGAAAAGTCGGATGAATATTTCCAAGCTCTGGAGGCAGCTCTAGTCGATATGCAACCTTCCCAATTCTTTCCACAATCTTGAATGGTCCCACATATCGAGGTGCAAGTTTTCCTTTCTTTCCAAATCTTACGACTCCTTTCCAAGGTGAAACCTTGAGCAGGACACGATCTCCGACTTGAAATTCTAAGGGCTTGCGTCGCATATCCGCATAACTCTTTTGACGGCTTCTAGCTGTCACAAGATTATCGCGAATTTTCTTGATTTTATCTGTTGTTTCTAGAACGAGCTCAGGTCTAGTAAGCTGAGCTTCACCGGTCTCGTTCCAACAGACAGGTAAACGACATTTTTGACCGTAGAGAGCTTCGAATGGTGCCATATTGATGCTAGCATGATAACTATTGTTGTAAGAGAACTCGATCATTGGCAGATGAGAATCCCAATTACCACCAAAGTCTATCACGCATGTTCTAAGCATATCCTCCAAAGTTTGAATTGTCCTCTCGGATTGTCCATCTGTTTGGGGATGATAAGCAGTGCTTAGATTTAGTTGGGTTCTCATAGCAGATTGCATTGTCTTCCAGAAATGAGATGAAAATCGAGCATCACGATCAGAAATGATATCCAAAGGAACACCATGTCGTGATATAATCTCATCAACATAAATCTTTGCAAGTTTATTAGCAGATAGATCCTCGCGAATCGGAAGAAAATGAGCTGACTTCGTTAATCGATCGATAACAACCCAAATAGCATCATGACCTTTAGACGTACGCGGTAATCTAGTGATGAGATCCATCGCAAGGCTCTCCCATTTCCAAACCAGTATCTCTGGTTGTACAAGCAAACCAGAAGGTCGTTGATGTTCAGCCTTGACTTTGAGACAAGTTAGGCATTTCGATACATACAAGGCAACATCTTTCTTCATACCAGGCCACCAGAACTTAGTACGAAGATCCTTGTACATTTTATCAGCACCTGGATGGATAGAATATCGAGACTTGTGAGATTCGTCCATCACTAGGGTGCGAAGATCGTCTTGTTTCGGGATCCACAAACGATCCTTGAAGTAGAGTAAACCATCGCCTTTCCTTTCGAGCTTAAGCTCAAGTTGAAGCGGTAGCTCATCTTTCAATAAACCCTTGATCACACAGGATCGTTGAGCTTGGAGGACACGAGATTGGATATCAGATAGAACTTGGACAGAGTGAAGCTTGACTCGCTCTTTTCGACTAAGCGCATCGGCTACGACATTCGCCTTACCAGGATGGTAGCGAATCTCGCAATCGTAATCGTTCAAAAGTTCAACCCAACGTCGTTGCCTCATGTTCAGCTCTTTCTGATTAAGAATATGCTGGAGACTTTTGTGGTCTGTGAAAACCACACACTTCGTTCCATAGAGGTAGTGTCTCTAGATTTTAAGCGCGAAAACCACAGCTCCTAACTCGAGATCATGAGTCGTATAGTTCTTCTCGTGGATTTTCAACTGTCTAGATGCATATGCTATAACCTTACCTCGTTGCATGAGGACGCAACCAAGGCCTACGTTGGACGCGTCGCAATAGACAACGAAATCTTCGCTTCCCTCGGGCAGAGATAGAACAGGAGCATTACATAACTTTTGCTTTAGCGTTTGGAACGCTTCTTCTTGTTTGGGTCCCCACTCAAAAGGGTTATTCTTCTGAGTCAAAGCAGTGAGTGGAACCGCAATTTTCGAGAAATTGGAAATGAATCGACGATAATAACCAGCAAGACGAAGAAAAGATCAAATCTCTGTAGGCGTCGTTGGCGTACTCCAATCCTTAATAGCAACAACTTTGGACGGATCCACATAAATACCCTGCTTGTTGACTATATGACCCAGAAACTGAACTTCCTTAAGCCAGAATTCACACTTGGAGAATTTGGTGAAAAGTTGTTCCTTCTTAAGGAGTTCCAACGTTACGCGAAGGTGTTGCTCGTGATCGGCTCGAGTCTTCGAATAAATGAGAATATCGTCGATGAACACAATAATGAACTTGTCTAAATAAGGTTTACAAACGCTATTCATTAAGTCCATAAAGATAGCTGGAGCATTCGTCAAGCCGAAAGGCATGACTGTAAACTCGTAATGCCCATATCTCGTGCGGAAAGCAGTTTTGGGAATATCTTCTTCGAAAACACGAACTTGATGATACCCAGAACGCAAATCGATCTTAGAAAAACATGAAGCACCATGCAGCTGGTCAAAGAGATCATCAATTCGAGGTAGGGGATATCGATTCTTGATGGTAAGCTTGTTAAGCTCACGATAATCGATACACATTCGAAAAGACCCATCTTTCTTTTTCACGAAGAGGACTGGAGCTCCCCAAGGTGAAAAGCTCGGATGAATGAATCCTTTATCAGATAACTCTTGAAGCTGTTTCGATAACTCTTGCATCTCTGAAGGTGCAAGACGATATGGTGCTTTCGCAATTGGGTTGGCATTGGGTACAAAGTCGATATGAAACTCAACTTGACGAACTGGAGGCAAACCAGGCAGTTCATCAGGAAACACCTCTGGATAATCCCGAACAATCGGAATATCCTGAATACTCTTACTCTTGTCTTTCTCCTCGGTGACATGTGCTAGAAAAGCAACATATCCTTTTCTCAAATAACTCTGGGCCTTTATACACGACATAAGCTTCAAACCGCCAGATGGCTTCTCGCCACAAACTTCCAAAACATCACCAGACGGAAGAGGAATACGAACAATCTTATCAAAACAAACCACCTCAGCGTGGTGTTTGGTTAACCAATCCATTCCAACGATAATGTCGAAGCTCCCAAGTTGCATTGGCGTGAGGTCAATAGGAAAAAGATGGTCATCAAGGTTCAACTGACAATCACGAATAACAGAGTCGAGGACAAGAGGTTTACCAGTAGCAATTTCGACAGACAAGGGTTTCCTCAATTTAGTTCTAGGTATCGCAAGCAAAGGCTCAAAAGATAACGAAACAAAACTTTTATCGGCACCAGAATCAAAAAGAATAGATGCGGGTAGATTGTTAACAAGAAACGTACCATTGACAACCTCGTTGTCAGCCCTCGCTTTGTTTGCATTCAAATTGTATGCTCGCCCTCGAGCAGGATTTACGTTGGTGTTGACGTTCGCATTCGGATTAGCATTTGCCAGCCTCGGACAGTTGTTGCGGAAGTGACCAAACTCTCCACAATTGAAACAGGAACCTGGTGGGAATCTTGCAGCATTCCCCTGAACCGGAGCTTGAACCTGAGCAACCTGATTTTGTCCTGAACGACAAACATTGGCTAAATGCCCAAGTCTACCACACATCGTGCATTGCTTACAAGCTTGTTGTGCGACATGATGACCGTTGCCGCGAGCACAATGCGGTGCGGTACCAGCATACGCCTTTTTCGCAGGAGGTTGAGCTGGTGTGTTTTGTTCAGTTTGTGTCGTAACATCAAAGTTCTGTGCACCCTTTCGCTTCCTTGATTTCTTCGACGACTCACCTTCTTTACCTTTACCCTTCTTCTTGTCTTTCGCAGAATCAGGCGATTTCTTCTTGTCACCCTTGTGGGTGAGTTTACCCTTTCTGACTTGGGATTCAGTCAGGGTAGCAGATAACTCGATCGCTTGACGAAGAGTAGTGGGTTTAACAGCAGTCACAATATCCAGCATAGAATCGGGTAGACCATCGATATATCTTTCCATTGCTTTGTCTGGTGGGGTAACCATGGTGGGACACAATAGACTGAGTTGCTCAAAGCGATCCGTGTACGCACGGTGCTCGGCCCCATCTTGTTTTAAAATCGTCAAACTCTCGCTCCAAAGCTCGAATCTCGTGACGGGGACAGAACTCTCTCATCATGAGAGCCCGAAGCTCATCCCATGTTTGTGCCAACGCCACTTCGGCACCCCTATCGCGCATAATACCATTCCACCAGGTAAGCGCTCGCTTCTCAAACACGCTTGAAGCAAATTCATTCTTGCGTGCATTCGGACACTGCACATGCCTGAATGTGTTCTCAATACTCTCGAACCACTGTAGGAGCGCAGTTGCTCCTTGTGACCCAGAAAACTTTAGAGGTTTAGCAGAATTGAAGTTCTTGAAATTACACTGCGCATTGTTGTTGTTGTTATTGTTGTATATCTCATGAACTTGAGTTACAACACCGGGAAGCACAGCAGCCACTTGCTGAGAGACTAGGGCTGCGATTTCTTCAATGTTGAAAGACTGTGCTTCACGTCGTGGAGGCATTGTCTAACAAGGAAATACGAGAAACGAGTAAGGTTGATCAAAAGCAAAAGATGTATCGACAAGACACAAGGAAGGCGATCATTTGTTCGTTACCTCGAACAAACAAACGACACGCAGTGACTAATCAAAGTAAATGAATCAAAATAATGCATCGCGAAGACATGCTCGCCTATAAGTGAACACTCACCCCAAGAGTTCCCAGGTAAGAGTGACTGGTCCGATTATGTGGATTTGTACGAACACTCTAGCCTTAGACAGAAAACTCAGAGTACAGGCATTCACTCTTCCAGTTTGCACGTGTTCACATTATTTAAACCCAAACATTGACGAGATTTCGAAAATTCAAAAGGCACTAAGCCAAATATGAATCGAACTGAAAGGGTTCAAAACCATATAACAGAGGGTTAAAAACCTAGTAATAAATCATCCTAGAACGGATGATTAATTTTCGAAGCAGATTCGGATTTGTGTTCTCGTTGTGGTTATCACCTAAGGATAGGTGACGGTTTTGTTTTAAAATCTAAACACAAGTAAACTTGTGTTAGGGTCCTAAAGTTATAGTCTAGGTCAAAGCATTACTAATAACCTAATTCCCTATAACCATTGGCTCTGATACCAACTTTCTTCTGTCATACCCCGACCACGTAGGACAACAAACCGTGGCGGAAACGTCGGGGAGTGTTGTAACAGAAGCTATCGTTTCACAACCATGGATATAAAAAGTGTTTCATTTTATTGATATAATTAAACATTACATTGTCTTAACACAAAATAAACAACTTTTACATTGTCTATCACTATTATTACGTCACTAAGGCCTTGTCCAGATCCTATGTGACGCATGCATCCTAGTAATCAATCAAGCATCAACCCCTGAAACATATGTAAAAACATAGTCAGTAAAGAAATGCTGGCGAGTACATAGGTTTTATAAGAGTATCAGAATTATGGCTAGTTTAAGTGTTGCAATACTTTATTAAAACTTTGTTTTGAAAAGAGTATAATATTGCAACTTAATTAACCAACACAAATCAAGCGGGTTATAGTTTATAAAACCTCGTAGCCATGATTCTTAACCCAAAAACATTTGTTTTAGAAAACCAACTTGTAAAATATCTTGTAAAAACTCGTTAAAAACTCGTATAGTTTATATCTCGTAGAAAAATATCGTTGTGTGACATCGTTTCAAAATCGTTTACCCAAGTGAACTAAATAACGCCACGATATGTAATATGATGAAAACACTTATATATAAGAAGTACCAGCGGCGTATCTACCATGTTTTCACCATATTACCCCCGTCTCGTTATCTATACACTTAACCAAAACCAATCGTTTATCGAAATCGTTTAACATCGTTTCCAAATCTTTTCCAATTCGTTCCCAAATCGTTCCCATATCGTTCCCAAATCGTTTACTCGTTCCCAAATCGTTTCCATATCGTTCTCGTTTTAACTGTGAAAAACTTATATATGGTCGTCTCCTTAACAACATTCAAACCTTTGTGACTCGTCCATCGTTCAACTCGTTCTCGTATTAACAAACCACCAAAGGGTAAGTTAACAAACATCAGATTCAGTCGCTACCCACAACCCCCACACATAACCATGGGTGTAGTAAAGTAACGGGATTTGTCAGATCCTATGGTACCATAACCTAATACTGGTCGGCTTGATCAATGCTAATGAATGTCATTCGTTATGTAACTACAACCAACAAGTTTGTTCACTTTATCGAAATCGTTCTTAGTTTAGTAAAAATCGTTTTAAACGTTTTTGAAATCATCGCTTAAACTTTGAAAACATTTCGTACATATGAATCACCCCAAAACATTTAAAAACAGTAAAATAGGGGAACTATGTACTCACATGTAGTGCAAAGTATCCTCGATCAAATAGAACTTCAACAAACTCGAGCAAACCAGAGAAATCAAGTAGCTCCTAGTAATCGAACCACTAGTCAAACAATATACGCCTAAATCGGAAGATCGGACAGAATGAGGTCTTGTAAACCAAATGAGTGTTGGAACTCATGTGATATGGTTTAACAAAGCCTACATCCTAAATCGGAACCTAACCTAAGTGCTTTCGACCCATCGCGACCCATTAAGGTAGCTTACGCTTCTTTAACGCGTTGTGCACGCAAAAGCGCGTTCGAGACGTCTAACTGGTCCTATGACATGTATTATATGCCCATACATGTTTAATTATGTTACATAATCAGTTACGTGTCAAAAGTTTAAGTTACATATGCTTAATTACCAATTATGTATGAAAAGGGGTATTTTGGTAATTTACCAAAGGCATATAACTACCTATCATGTGACTAGTTAAACCTAAGTGACCATAAGGTATAACCTCGGAAGGTTATTCCCTATGCCACTATGGTCACTAAACATGTTTGATCGGATCCTATTGATCGACCAAACGGGTCGTGTTCGAAAGTCTAAGGGGGTGTTTAGTCCGCTTGACTTACGACTCTACATAAGCACTAAACTAACAAGTGACGAGCTAAACATGTCGAAACATGTTTAGTTAAGTTAGAAAACAGGTTTTAATATCAAAACAAATGGTTTTGACATCCTAGAGTAGTTTGGTTACAAAATACGCGAGAAAACGCATTTTGGCCGAAACTACAACTCGTCACTGAGCCTAGATAACGTGGTAATCAGTAGGTATAGTCACTAGGGACTATAACCATCGTGATTACGTTCACGTTATGAAGTTCAAACGAACTTCGCGTTGACCATAAACTGGTAAAAGTAGAAAGTCAAACACAGTTTGACTTTAACGCTAGAACGAACGCTAAACGCGAAAGAATACTTACAGAAGGTCCCCGCAAGGTTTGATTCCAAGTAAATCTCAGGTAGGAAGTGCACAAACACAACCACTTAGAGAAAAACTCAGATCAAATGTGGGAATGAATGAAGTGGGGGTTCGGTATTTATAGGAAATCCACAACCGTTAGGATCGTTTCTCGTAAATCGAGCTTGAATCTCAACCTTACACTTGGGCCCATGGTATTAGAATACAACGGGAACATGAAAACCATCAAAGTTTGACCATAGAATGCAAAAAAACAAGGTGCAAGTATGAGGAACAGCTGGATCAAGCTGTTAGCAACATTCTGCTGATCTGGGGAGGCTTTACGGACCGTATGAGGTCCCTTACGGTCCGTAAGGACCTCTGGTGCTGGCAACAACTTTCATCAATTGGCAGAACAGGCCCCTGCAGCCCCGAACTTGATTTTTAAGTATTTTTGGCACGTTTAAACCCCGTTAACCCCATTTTAAGGCTCTAAAATGAATTTAAAGTATAGGGAACTTAAAATGTGCTCAAAAATATCTCGGATGTCGGCTCGTTTGGTCGTACGATTGCGTTGTTCGGTTAATTACGACGGGAGTCGTAACGAACGCAAAAACGATCCAAATTGCGCGACGAATGGATTTTTATTATGCCAAGCACTAAAACATAATATTTTAATGCTTACATAAACTTGTGCACTTTTTGACGCTTTTAGTCCCTATTGATCAATAAAGTTTATTTTAGCATACCGAACCCCTCAAAGCCTATTTCTAAGATATGTAAAGGTTATTTAGGGTATGTTTAACTTATGATCAAGTTCCGGAGTGTTCGTTACTATTCAAATCGGTATAGTTTCGCAGCTTGACATAAATAGTCCCTGCGATCGAACAAGGTTGATTTTAACACACCGAACCATCCAAAACTTTTTTCTAAGTTATGTGGAGGTTATTTGAGGTATGTTAAGCTTATTTCACTATTCCGGAGTGTTTGTTGCATTAAACTGGTTATATTTACGCATTAGTGCTCGTATAACCTTCCAAAAAGCGATTTAGAGCTTGAAATCGGAATCGAATCGAATTGTAAATCACCAAACACAAATACACACAAAATAACACCAAAACACATATAATAACACCAAAGCACATTGTTTTATTAATAATCATCATTGTTTTACATCGTACGTCGATTACAGAGCATAATTGTCACACTTAGTATGTTCCTTACGACTCAATGCGTCAGCCACAACATTCGCTTTACCAGGATGGTAGCGAATTTCGCAATCATAGTCGTTTAGAAGTTTGACCCAACGTCTCTGCCTCATGTTGAGTTCTTTCTGATTGAAGATATGCTGAAGACTTTTGTGGTCAGTGAAAACCACACATTTTGTGCCATACAAATAATCTCTCCAGATTTTGAGAGCGAAAACAACTGCACCCAACTCAAGATCATGAGTGGTGTAGTTTCTCTCATGCTCCTTCAACTATCTTGATGCGTAGGCTATGACTTTGTTCCTTTGCATCAGAACATAGCCAAGGCCCAATTTAGATGCATCGCAATAAACGACGAAATCATCATTGCCCTCAGGAAAAGTCAGAATAGGTGCGTCACAAAGCTTCTGCTTCAAGGTCAGAAATGCTTCTTCTTGCTTAAAACCCCATTCAAAGGGTTTGTTCTTCTGAGTTAGAGCAGTCAGAGGAACTACAATCTTCGAGAAGTTCTCAATGAAGCGGCGGTAATAACCCACAAGACCAAGAAAAGAACGAACCTCAGTAGGAGTAGTAGGCGTATCCCAATCCTTAATCGCACTGATTTGGAGGGATCTACATGTATACCTTGTTCGTTGACAATATGTCCCAAAAATTGAACTTCCTTAAGCCAAAATTCACACTTCGAGAACTTGGCAAAAAGTTGCTCTTTCTTCAGGAGTTCCAGAGTAAGACGAAGATGTTGCTCGTGATCAGCTCGCGTCTTAGAGTAAATCAAGATGTCATCAATAAAAACGATGATGAACTTATCCAAATAAGGCTTGCAGACCCTATTCATTAAGTCCATGAAAACAGCAGGAGCATTGGTCAAACCAAATGGCATGACTGTGAACTCATAATGCCCATATCGAGTGCGGAATGCTGTCTTGGAAATATCCTCTTCATGCACACGAAGCTGATGATACCCAGAACGAAGATCGACCTTCGAAAAGCAAGTAGCACCCTGTAACTGGTCAAAGAGATCATCAATGCGAGGTAGGGGATATCGATTCTTGATGGTAAGCTTATTCAGCTCATGATAATCGATACACATTCTTAACGATCCATCCTTCTTCTTGACAAAAAGAACGGGAGCACCCCAGGGTGAAAAGCTAGGATGGATAAAACCTTTGTCAGAAAGCTCCTGAAGCTGGTTAGACAACTCTTGCATCTCAGACGGTGCAAGACGATTTGGAGCTCTAGCAATAGGATTTGCACCAGGTACGAGATCAATACGGAACTCGACTTGGCGTGCAGGAGGTACACCAGGTAACTCTTCAGGAAACAGCTCCGGATAATCCCGAACAACAGGAATATCTTGAATAGGCTTACCTTTGCCCTTATCTGCTGTAACATATGCTAAGAAGGCCACATAGTTCTTTCGCAGATACCTCCGAGCTTGATAACAAGACATAAGCTTGAGGCTACTAGCAGGTTTCTCACCACGAACCTGTAGTATCTCACCAGACGAAAGCCGCACACGAACGATCTTCTCAAAACAAACTACCTCTGCGCGATGCTTCGCTAACCAATCCATACCCACAATAATGTCAAAGCTTCCAAGTTGCATAGGCATGAGGTCAATAGGAAAGAGATGTATGTTAAGTTCAATTGGCAGTTGTGAAGAACAGAATCAAGAACAACGGGTTCACCACTAGCAACTTCTACTGTCAAAGGCTTACCTAGTTTCATTCTAGACACGCGAACCAAGGGCTCAAAAGACAACGACACAAAACTCTTATCGGCCCCTGAATAAAAAAGAACAGATGCAGGTTGATTATTAACAAAGAACGTACCGTTCACCACTTCATTGTCTGCCTGAGCCTCAGCAGCATTCATATTAAAAACTCGACCTCGAGCTGGAGCCTGGTTCTAATTTGCATTAACCAGTCTTGGACACTGATTTCGATAGTGGGCCAGATCCCCACAGTTATAGCAAGAACCTGGTGGGTAGTGAGGTCGTGCAGCTTGACCTTGTTGCTGAGCGAGAGGCTAAGCAACTTGTTGAGCCGGGTTCTGAGCTGCCCGATTCTGGTTGGCAGGAATGCGGCATGTAGCAGCAAGATGACCAGATCTTCCACAATTGGTGCATTGACGGCACTGGTGGTGTCGTTGATGATGACCGTTACACCTATTGCACAAGGGTGCATTGCCAAAGTATGGTTTCTTGGCAAGCGGTTGCGCAGGCTGATTTTGCGCAGCTTGAGCCTGTGTAGTAACGGCATAGTTTTGGGAAGCCTTTCGCTTCCTAGAACCCTTTGAAGAACCAGCATCCTTACCCTGCTTATTTTAACCTTTCTTGCTATCCTTCTTATCAGACTCCTACTTCTTACCCTTCTTGTCACCCTTCCTATGCAACTTACCCTTTCGAATCTGCGACTCAGTTAATGTCGCAGATAGCTCGATTGCCTGACGGGCTGTGGTAGGGTTACTACCAGTAACGATGTCTTGCACAAAGTCAGGTAGACCATCGATGTACCTCTCAATAGCTTTATCGAGTGGGGTAACCATTGTTGGGCATAGTAAGCTTAACTCCTCATACCTATCAGTATATGCCCGGTTACAAGGAGCATTCTGATTGTTGTTGGCTTGGTTCACCTGAGCGATAATGTTTGGGAGTGCGGCAGCCATGTGTTGTGCCAGAATTCTGCCATTTCGGCATTGGTTAACGGGTTTTCATTACGAGGAGGCATGCTAAAAAGAGGAAATATGAGAGGAAACGAGTGAGATGGTTAGATGAAAAGAACGAGATGAAACAAAATCAACAAAGGCAAAGATGGTGGTCATTTGTCTGTATCACAAAGCAAACAAATGACACATAGTGACTAATCAAAGTAAATGGGTCCATAAATAATGCTTAGCGAAGACATGGTCGCCTATAAGTGAACACTCACCCCAAGAGTTCCCAGACTGGTCCGATTATGTGGATTTGTACGAACACTCTAGCCTTAGATAGAAAACCCTGGGTACAGGCATTCACTCTTCTAGTTTGCACGTGTTCACACTATTTAGAAACCCAAATTTTGACGAGATTTTGAAAACTTGGAAGGCACAAGGCCAAAAATTAAACTGGAAGGGTTCAAAACCATATAATAAATCATTTGAAAACAGAAGATTGTTTTTCAAAAATCGTTTTAGAAAACTGGGTTCTTGTTTTGGTGATCACCTAAGGATAGGTGAAGTGCATGTTTTAAGATCTAAACACAAGACAACTTGTGTTGGGGTCCTAGAAAGGTTCTAGTCTAGGTCAAAGCATTACTAATAACCTAATTCCCTTTAACCATTGGCTCTGATACCAACTCTTCTGTCACACCCCGACATTGTAAAACATTAAATCATGGCGGAAATGTCGGGGAGTGTTGTAACATAATTATTGTTCCACAACCATGGTAATTAAAAAATATTTTATTCATCACCCAAGGGTGGAATATATTGTTTCAAAAAAGAACCAACAAGTTACATTGTCTTTAAAATAAAAAGAAACAAAAGTACATCACAATATTAAACTAAGTCTATCTTCATTTTAAGTCTCTAAGGCACAAGTCCTCCCTAGTTTGTCATTGTTGGATCTGAGTTTGATTTTGATTGTATTTTGTGTTTGAAATTAAGATGAAGGTGGATGAGTGTGCAGCGGAATTAAGATGAAATCAAACTTTGCATACAATCAAACGAGAGTAATACTTTGATCAAACAACTTTACACAATGAACCGAAAGATTGAATTTATTTCAACAATGATTACAATGATTGATGAATGAATACAAACTCCCCCTCAGCCAGAGCTCAGTTGTTTGTTCGTGCAAAGAAGACGAATGATGCAAAAGAGCTAATAGAACAGTACAAAGTACTGAACTATTTATAGGCACTTGCAAACTACTGAGCATCTTAGCTGACGTCACCATGAAAGTGACATCTAACCTCCTAACAAACTCTAACCTCTGATCTATACAGACACTGCTTGTGTTAACTACTGCTAATACATTCTATTACAAAACAGACTTTAGAACAGCTGCTGCAACCTTCTACTACTGTGAACCCAGCAGCACTTGTCCGGATTAGCAGTGCTTGAATCAAAGCAGTAGATTGAATCAGCAGGACTTTAGTCTTCCATCAGATCTTTTACTTGAGCAGCAGTTGTAGGTCAGCACTTTGCAAGATCAGCAGATAGAAGGTCATCAGTTGCTGTAATCACTTTCAAGGGGAGAGACTTGTATGTAAACATCTGCTTATTCTGGATCCACTGCTCTGATCCAGTTTTGGCTTTAATTATCTGTTCCTCTGATAGGGTTCAATCCCAACAATCTCCCCCTGGAACAGATAATGCCAAAACTCTTCATTATTGTGGACATTTTATTGCCTCATTAACAGCTCCCTTATCTGACCTTTAAATTGTAATTCAAAGTCAAGGGCATCTGTGTCTTCATCATCCCTGCTAAGTGGATGATCAAGGAGATCCTGCAAATCTTCAAGACTCAGGCCATGAGCTTGTTCCCTTGATATTTTCTTCACTTCTCCACCAGACCTGAGCAAAGTCAATACGCAGGTCTATTTGTCAGTTTCCCACTTTTGTATTTTTGAGCCTGGTGGGTTTCTTGGGAGATGTTTATTAGCAGAAGTATTTGGTGAGGCTGGCCTATTCATCACTGGCTGAGCAGTGTTAGCAGAGTTTTCCAGTTTAGATTCTTCTTTTAACTTTCTCAACAAGCCTTCTTTCACAACGGCATTTCCAGTAAGAATTTCTTGAACTGTTTCAGCACCTAACTGGCTTTGTCTCCTTCTTTTGTAAAAAGCAGTACCAGTTGGAGCGGTGGCTCTCCTGATTTGCAGCTTTGATGGTCTTTTTGAAACTGCTGCTTCAGGATAGTCAGGTTTTTGAGGAACTTTTGGATCTTTCTTTCTTAATTCCTCCAACCTTTTGTAGGTTGTCCTGACCACATCTTCTTTCCATCTTGCAATTTGTCTTTTGTTACCATATTCAGCAGCAACCAGTTCTTCTCTCATTCTTTTCAGTTCTACCTGTTTGTCAGGTACATTCTTTCTAAACTTTGCCCAGTCAGGAGGAGTGTGAGTGACTTTCCTTTTTATCATGTCTTGAATTCTTGCTGCTTTATCTTCAAGCTCAGGAACAGTCCACTCTTTGTACATGTATCTCTCTCCTTTGTACTTCTTGTGAGCCATGATGCTTTCAATGTAGTCTTTCTTCAAAGTTTCAGCTGCTCTTTCTGAAATTTGTTGACTTAAAATTTTTGCAAATCGTTCAAGGGAGCTGACTTGTGTAAGCAGATATTGATAGTTTCTAGAAATTTCTTTGTCAGACTTCCCTTGAGTGTTTTTCTTTGAGATATCCTCTGCTTGCTTGGCCTTGATTTTCAAGTACCCATCAACATTTTTAGGCCAGGGATATCCTTTTATTGATGGCAAACTCCTTTTGGCAGGGTCATCCTCATAATAAAAAGATTTTATTTCTTCTCTAGCAGCTTCTAGTTCAAGAGGAAATTGAACCCCTGCAGGAGGTAAGGGCTTGTGCATTGGAACTGAAGAAAGAGGAACTGGTTTTGGTATAGTGACAAGAGCTAAGGATTTTGAAGAAGTTTGGGGTGGTGAAGTGACATCATCTTTAAGAATTAGCCTTCTCCTCTTTATTTGAGGAGGGACTGATGATGTTTTGGATGGAATGGTGGTTTTAGGGGCAGTGGTTTGTGATAGACTAACAGTTGTTGAAACAACTGGTGTTCCAACCACTGTTGTCTTTACAGCAGATGTTATAACAGCTGCTATCTTCTGCCTTTTGGCAGGAGGTGATTTTGTTTTTGGTGGTGATGGTTGTAAAGCAGTGGATGTAGTGTGTGTTGAAGTGGTGTGTGTTGAAATGGGAGCAGATGTTGAAACCACTGAAGTACCAACAGTAGTGAATACAGCAGAAGTTACAACAGCTGTTTTAGGTGGTGGTTTTAGAGCAGACTTTGAACGTTTGGTTGGAATGGATTTGGGTAGCCTGATTCTTCTTGTTGGCTTCTTCTTTTCATCAATAAGATTTTCATCATCTCTTGATCCTGAAGTACCCTGATCCGGATAATCAACCCTGGCTTTCTTTTTGGCCTCTCTATCCCTTTTTACACATGCAACTGCTTCTGCAAGTGCATTTGTGGTCACATCAATTTTCTTGCTTCCATCTGGCAGAGGGATCTTTTTGGTCATATTTGAATTTTCTGGTGCAATGTAGAGGCCATCCTCTATTCCCTTTCTTTTCCATTCCTGAATTTTCTCCCCCTTTTTGACATTATCTTCGGGAAGTTTATCAATGAAGAAAACTGGTGGAGGAGCAGTGCCAGTGGTGTGCAGGATCTGAGATTTGAGAGCCTTTAGATCTGCCTGGGTGTTTTTGAATCTTGACTCCATTGCATTTCGCAGCTGTTGAACATGTTTTTCATGTTGCTGATCTGCTATTTTCGCTTGTTGATGGAGAAAAGGTTGAAATAGATTCCAGAGCTCTTTTGTAGCAGATGCCTGTTGTGGAGCAGGTGCTGGAGATGGAACAACAGTGGATTGTACCTTTTGTACTTGTAACAACTGTTGTAGCATATCTTTGAGTTCTGCAACAGAGTTATCAAGTTTTTCAACACGAGCCGTCAATTTCTGGTACTTTAAACCATCACCCAATTTAATGGGATCATCTGATTTCCCACTAACAGTGGTTTTATCAGTGGTAGAGGTAGGGAGTTTACTCCAAACATTAACCACTGATGCCCCTTTTTCTTGGTACTGGGGTCTTCTTCGTTCAACACTTGACAACCTTTTGATGTTGCCAGTAGGATAAATAAATCCACTGGTGGTTGGCAGAGGTGCTATAAAAGGAATTGCCTCCAAGGAAGTCTTATTGATGTAACCACTGTCCAACTGTAAACCAGTGGGTTCAACAGTTGTAGTGGCTGCTTCACTTGGATTACCACCAAGAGTTACTTGTAACTCAAGGGGTTTAACCTCCTCAGGTTGTGTTGGTGGGTTAGCAAAGAATGATACATCAGGCTCGGTCAATTGTTGAGGTATATTCTCATTAACAGGTGATTGAGAAGGACTGGGTAATGCCTGGTTCAAATCGATTGCATCCAACAGTAGTTGTGTTTTTGGTGTAATTGTGGATGTGATGGTGGGTGTAGAAAACGGATTTGCCCCGGGCATTGAGCTGTGGATGATGGAAACGAGTATATCCAGAGCATCATAATGTGGTGGCCCTTTGTGTACAACCTGTTCTTTTTGTGAAGAAGCAGGAGGAGTTATGGTTATGGGTTGAGATATTTGTACCAACTGCTGTGAGGAAGGAGCAGCAGTGGTTTCTTGTGACATTTGTGTTGTCACTGGCATTAACTCTGGTATCTCATCCTCCAGAGTTGCCGTTTTGATTGGTTTGGGGGGTTTTGGATTTTTCTTTTTGTTTTGCTTTTTGGGATTGGTAGGTGTGGGTTTCAAAACAGTTGGTCTGCTGCTTTGATCACCTAGAGCAGTAGGCTCAGCAGCAGATGCCTGAGGAGCAGTGGTACCTGCTAAATTCTGCTCAGGCACCCCTGCTTGTGTTTTGCAAGGGGCTAACATTCGTGAAAAAGTTTCAGATGTTAGGCAGTTTATTACAGTTATCTCACCTTGGTTTATTAAAGCTAAATCATCCTTACTGAATTTCTGTGCAAAATAGTAACTTAAAAACCTTGGAAACAGTAAGAATGATTTGGTTTCAACATTATTAACCAAATCTTTAAAGATTTCCCGAGAATAGTTAAAATTTTCTTCTTGAAGAATAGCATATCCCAGATTTTGAATCTTTTTAGGGATCTCATTAAAAGAAGTGGTTTTGTTTGAAACACATAGTAGGAGGGTATGAAATAGGAATCTGGTTGCAGGAGGAAAATAACCTTTTTCTAAGGTAAGTTTCTTCATCATTGAAGCTTCATACCCTCGTTCAATGAAGTTAATGTGCAACTCGTTTTTAGTGAAGGAAGTTTTACCTGCCTGATCATCGAGTTGAAAGACTTCGGAGATGGATTATGGCGTGATTTGGACCTTTTTACCCTTTATAGAAGAGTGTATGGTGGTTGCAATGTCTCCTTGTTTTTCAAGGGTTGCATTCTTCCAAAACTCCCTTTGGGTCGCCAAATAGATTGGTGCATCGGCGGTGAACAAAGTTTTGTTCTTTGATTTTGCCATGATGGAAATAATGGAATCGAAAACATTGGTGGTTCCTGGTTTTGTGAGAAGACCCAGAAGATTGTGAGATGATTTGAATGGAATTTCAGTGGAAGTTGCCTTTTGAGAGGCTGTTTTCGATGATGATTTGGATGAGGGTTTTGCAGATGGCTTCGATTTTGTCATTTTTGAAACGAATGATCGAAGAAATTTGTGAGAAATGAGAAGAAAAACTGCTTTGAGAAGAGAACTTTTAAGAATTCAATTCGACAGTAAAACCCTGTTTTGGTGGTGAGTGGGGGAGTTTATAGGGAAGAGAGTGAATGCTGACGTGGCAGTCGTTACAAAAGGTCTGACTGCTATGTACTGCCCACGTGACAACCCCTAGTGAAAAATGAAGGACAATACTTTGATGAAAGCAACTGATGAAGGCAGTGGTAAGGAAGCAGTGGATGATTTTCACTATCAGTGGATAGCATATCAGTGGATAAGACACTGCTTTTGAACAACAGAGGTTATCAAGAAATGAGAGAACAGAGGTTGCCTTTCAGCAGTGGGCAGGCTTTTTGAAGTAGAGCAGACTTTTGAACAATCAGTGGTTATGGCAGACTTTTAAGGATTTTAATGAAATTTTCATTTTTAGCTATTTTTAAGGATGGATTTTTGATTTTCTGAAAACATTTTGTTGCTTTTATTCATAGAAAAACAAGATGTTGCTTGTTATTCCATGTTTAGCATCCCAATCCTAGAGACCAAGCTTTCAAAAGTGGCTGTATCAAGTGCTTTTGTGAGCACATCTGCCAGCTGGTCTTTAGTTGGGACATGATGCAGAGAAATCAAACCTTTTTCATAGCAATCCCTCACAAAGTGATGTCTGATGTCGATGTGCTTTGTGGTAGAGTGGGAAACTGGATTTTTGATGATATTTTCTGCTGCCTGGCTGTCCAACATGAGTGGTGTCTTTAAGGCAGTGATACCAAAATCCAGTAACTGATTTTGAAGCCACAGGAGTTGGGCTGTACAGCTTGCAGCAGCAATGTATTCAGCCTTAGCAGTGGATGTTGACACTGCTGCTTGCTTTTTGCTTTGCCAAGAAACTAAGCAATCACCTAGAAACTGGCACCCTCCTGAAGTGGACTTCCTTGTGGTGTGACATCCAGCAAAGTCACTGTCTGAAAAACCTGAAAGCTTGATATTCCTATTAGCTGGATACCAGATACCAAGTGTGGGAGCACCTTTTATGTATCTGAGAATCCTTTTTACAGCAATGAGATTTGATTTTCTGGGAGTTGATTGACTTCTTGCACAGACACATGTTGCAAACATGATGTCTGGTCTAGATGCAGTTAGGTACAATAAAGACCCAATCATGCTTCTATAAAGTGTTTGGTCAATCAGCTCATCCTTTTCATCAGACATGACCAGCTTATTTGTTGCCATAGGTGTGCTGCATGGTTTACAATCATTCATATCAAATTTGGTTAAAAGTTCTTTAGCATATTTGCTTTGATGAATGAAAGTTCCATTTTGCAATTGCTGTACTTGGAGACCAAGAAAGCATTGCAGCTCACCCATTGCACTAATTTCGAACTCAGCTGTCATGAGCTCTCTAAACTCTTCACACATTTTGGTACATGTGCTTCCAAAAATAATGTCATCCACATAAATTTGGACAATCATTAAATCTTTCCCTCTCCATTTAAGGAACAGTGTTTTATCAATGGTACCTCTTTTGAAACCATTTGAGAGTAGAAAGTTGGAAAGAGTTTCATACCAGGCCCTTGGTGCTTGTTTCAGGCCATACAAGGCTTTGTTTAGCTTGTAGACATGATCAGGATAAAATGGATCCTCAAAACCTGGAGGTTGACATACATATACCTCTTCATGCAATGTACCATAGAGGAAAGCACTTTTGATATCCATCTGAAACACCTTCATGTTGTGGTTGACAGCAAAGGCCAGGAACAGTCTAATAGCTTCCAATCTTGCAACAAGGGTGAATGTTTCATCATTATCAATCCCCTCTTCTTGTCTGTAACCTTGAACCACAAGCCTGGCTTTGTTCTTGACAACAATGCCCCTTTCATCTGTTTTGTTCTTGAAGACCCACTTTGTGCCAATGGGACTAACCTCTTCTTGCAGTGGTACAAGCTCCCATACTTGTTGTCTTTTAAACTGTTGTAGCTCCTCTTGCATGGCTTCTACCCAGCTGTTGTCTTTTAGTGCCTCTTGGTACTTGACTGGCTGATGGAGTGATAGAAAACCAGCAAAAAGACAAATGTTTTGGGTTTGGCTTCTTGTGAGCACCCCTTCATTGATGTTGCCAATGATTTGATCAGGTGGATGAGATCTCAAGAAGATTAAATCTCCTTGGTATGGTATGATGGCATTTGTTGGTGAAGGCTGCAAATGTGTATCATCTGAGCTAACCACTGCTGGTGACTTTGATGACCCAACAGTGGCTTCAAAAGGTGGTGGAATAAGAGGTAATGAAGTGGACAACTGCTGACTTTTATCCACTGTTTGAGGACTTTTGTTAGCAGTGTTTGAGGATGTGGAAGCAGTGGTGGATGGGCTACTTTGGTCAACAATTGTTGAGGTAGCAGTGGTTGAGCTTTGGCAGCTGTTTTGAACAACTGGTGCTTTTCCCTTTGTGGCAGACCTTTGAGGGATGATGATTTCATACCCATAGTCTGTTGTTGTATCCTCTGTTGGACCTGCACTGTTAGTCTTGACAGCAGTATTTTCAAAAGCAAACTTTTCAAGATCAAACAGATCAGCGGGATTTGTTGGGATTTTCATTGAAGAAAGTTCATTAAACTTTACATTCAAAGTCTCTTCCACTGCCTTGGTCCGTGTATTGAACACTTTGTAGCCCTTGGCAGTGGCTGAGTATCCCAGATGATAACCACAATCAATTTTGGCTGCAAATTTTGAAATGTAATCTTTTAAGTTCAAAATAAAGCATGGACAGCCAAATACCTTGAAGTTTGAGATCAGGTTTGATTTTATACAGAATTTCATAAGCAGTCTTTTTGTGCCTGGGGTTTATTAAAACTGTGTTCTGGACATAGCAAGTAGTGTTTACTGCCTCTACCCAGAAAGTTAATGGCAAACCTGAATATGCAAGCATAGTTCTGGCAGCCTCAATCAGAGTTCTGTTTTTTCTTTCAACAACCCCATTTTGCTTTGGTGTCCTAGGGATGCTGTACTGCCTTACAATCCTTTTCTTCACACAGAAGGCATCTAACTCCTTATTTTTAAATTTTGTGCCATTGTCACTCCTAAAGCTTTTCACTGGAAGGTCAAATTGCTTTTCAACCTGTGTCACAAAGTCTTGCAAAATGCCTGCAGTCTCATCTTTAGAGTGTAAAAAGAAAGTCCATGTAAACCTAGAAAAGTCATCAACAATAACCAAACAATATCTTTTCCTTTTAAGGCTCATGACTTGAAATGGGCCAAACAAATCCATGTGCAGCATTTGCAAATACTGGGTTGTTTTGGACTCTTCAATGGACTTATAAGAACTTTTATGCTGTTTTCCTTTTAAACGGGAAATGCGATGTTCAGAACAAGAAAACAGTTTTTGTGGTAGGCCTCTAACCAAACCATTTTTTAAAATTTCTGTGATTGTCTTAAGATTTGTGTGCCCCAGCCTTCTGTGCCAAAGTTCTGTCTCTTTGTTAGAGGCAGCTGAGAACAGACAGGCATCAGCTCTGGGACACTCTTTTGACATATCAACAACATAAACATTGCCACTTCTTTGAGCAACAAGTTTAGTTTGACCAGTTTTGATTATTTCTTCAATCTTTTTGACCATGTCTGGTCCAACAATCCTACAACAATCTTTTGTGAAGAATGACCCAAACCCTTTGTCACTCATTTGAGATACACTCAGAAGGTTGAATTTCAGATCGTCTATTAGATTGACATTTTCAAATTTTACATTTCCAGATTGCACTGTACCAGACCCCAGAACTTTCCCTTTACTATTATTCCCAAAGGATATATCACCCCCTCCATGGATTTTAAAGTCTTTGAGGAGGGCTTTACATCCAGTCATGTGCCTGGAGCCTCCACTATCTACATACCAAAGACTATCAAAGCATGCAGAAGCTCCCTGCACATGAAGTAAAAGGATTAGTTCAATAAGGACTCCAAAGCCAACAAGGCTTTGGATGGAGTCTCAACAGTGTCTGGTATGGATGCAGTGTGATGGACAGTGGTTAAGTCAGGGGTTTGGACAGTTTTAGTACTGTTTCTAGCTAACCACTGTTGGGGGTCTTGACCAATCACCTGCTGATAACCAAAAGGATGCTTGTTCACTCTGGGTTTAGAGGGCTTTTTGTAGACCTCATAAACGTGTGGAATCCTTTGGTAAGACTGTTTTTCCTTGCCTTTTCTGAACTGATTGGCAGGAGGTGCATCAGTAACCTGAACATCTCTTTTGACAGATGTTTTGTGACAGCTGTTTGAACTGGCACAAACAGTGGTTGTTTCTTGGTGAATTTGATAGATGGTGATGATGCTGATGAACTCAAGGATGTTTTAGCAATGTACTCATTCTTCTTCACATCAAAGTTTTTGAGATACACACATGCTTGAGTTTTATAGTTTGTTTTACCATAAACACTGCAACTTTCAGCTGAAGTAATGACACTTGTTTTGTTTAAATCATAAGCTTTTAAGTGGAAGCAGTCTTTTGTTAAATGATTCCTTTTCTCACAAAATTCACAAAACAAGTTATCAATTTTTTCTTTCTTCTTTCTCTTTTCAGACTCCTTTGCAGCAGAGGTTTTAACCACTGCTGGGATGTCCTTGAGAGGTATGACTTTAGGTTTTGGAGCTTTAACACCATCAGTTGATGTAAAGTCCATTGGCTTGAAATTTTCAAGAATATCACACTCATCAGACCATTTTGGTTTAAACTAGTGATTTTCAATCTCCTCAAAAGCAGAGGGACCCATTGGTTTGTCAAGTGTGATTTTGTTACCAAGTTTGTCAGTGATCTTCACTTCTTGGCCATTCTTGTTTGTGGGAATGAACTCAGCAGTCCCATCAGTGGTTGAGACAGATTTTCCAAAAGCAATGTTTTCATCATCATGTTTTCTATAGCCAACCCCAAATTTCACATTGCTTTTTATCTGTTTCTCAAGCATAACCTCATACCCTTTGCACGATTCCACCCATCTCTCACATGTGATCTGGGTGGATTCTAACTCCTTTTTGCAACCTTGGTATTTTTCTACCAAGGTTTGGAGTTGGGTTTTGGTTATGCTTTGCTCTTCTTTCATGCTGCTAATCTCTTTCTCTTTTTCAGCCAATTTGTTTTTAAGTTCTTTTAGAGATCTTTCAAATTTGACTTCATCAGATAAGATTTTATCACGAAGGTTTTCATTCACCTCTTTGATGTTAGCAAAAGCAATAATGCAATTGTCAAAACACAGTTTTTCAAGAACTTGAGGTGATACCTTAGCAGCAGCCATCATTGCACAATCACATTTAGGATTTTCCTCATCTTCGGCTCTCTCTTCTTTCTCACCTGCCTTTTCTTCTTCTGACCATGGATCTGTCAGTGGTTCAATCAGGGTGCCTGAACTTTCTCCCAACAGTACTTCATTAGCCACAGCAGTAACCACTGCTTCAATCACCTCATCCACTATTTTAGAAACCAGCTGTTCCTCTTCAGATTCAACACTCTCCTGTATTGACTCTAATGCCATCAAACAAAATTCATCATGAGAAGAAACATTGGAGGCATAGAGTGCAAAATTTTCATCACTAAGGTCTTCAGGCATACTGCTCCAGTCAACAAACCCTTAAGTGAAAAAGCTTTGTTGATCTGGTTGTACTGCTGCTGGAGCAGTGGTTTGAGGTGCAGGTTGCACTTGTGCCTGAGGGACAGGGGTTTGAACATATTGGATCTGTGGAGCAGCTGTTTGGACATAATGTACTGGCACAGGGGCAACAGCATAGTGAGCAGTGTTCACTTGAACTACTGGGGCATATTGGGCATAGTGCACAGTGTTTTGATTTTGAGGTCTAGGGTTTGAACTAGGATGAGTGATTATGGGACCAGCAGTTTGACTCCTACATTCCCTAGCAAAGTGTCCTAACCTATTACACTTGTAGCACTTGATTTTCGATTTATCCAACCCAACCCTTAGATTCCCATGCAACCCTGGGAATTTTCGCCCTGTTCTTTTATAAAATTTGCTAGTTCTAACACTTAGCAAGGCCAGTTGATGCAGGATGTCCATTTCCTCTAAATCAGTGGGGTCAAAATGCTGTAGATCATTGAGTTCAAAGCTTAGATTATCTGACATCTGGTTTTCGTTTGCAGTGAATGCATAACTTGTAGAGTGAGGATCAGGGTTGTTAAAATTTGCACCAGCAGTTATGTCAATGAAGTGATCATAACCCTGATCCTTACCACTACTCCCAGATTCTTCTTGACCCAAAAGAGCAGTGTTACCGAATGTATAATCATCAACGATTTTTCCTGACTCTTGTAACTTCCTTTTCTGGTTCAACTCCCTTTCGTAGGTCAGGAGTCGACCATGGAGTTGGGTCAAGGTCAGATCCTTGAACTCAGGTGAATTTCAGGTGACAAAAGCCATGGTGTTCCATTTTTCTGGCAGTGACCTGAGGAACCTGCTATTTTGAGTTGAGTTTGTAAAAGTGGTTTTAACAAGCCTCAGTTCACTGATGAGACAACTGAAACGCTCAAATTGTTGCGTCAGTGATTCACCTTTAACATGACAAAATGTTTCATACTGTTGGTTCAGGATTTCCCTATTGTTTTCTATGACTTCTTCGGTACCCGCAAACTGTTCCTTAAGCGCGTCCCATAATTCTTTGGCACTGTTACAATGTACCAGTCCAGCATATATTTCATTGGGCAGCGCTGATGCTATGGTGCTAAATGCTTTAGCATCTAGTTCAATCCTTTGAAAATCGGTTTCGGTATAATTTTCAATAGGTTTTGTAACGGATGCTTTAGCATCTTCAGCGCTTGGCACTGTAGGAACATGGGGACCAAAGACAATAGACCTCCAACAACCTATGCTTTGTTGAGCGAGGATGTGACCCATCCTCCTCTGCCAGATGTTGTACTCATTTCTTTTTAGCATAGGTGGTTTAAAAAGCGAGCCGATGTTGTTTTTATCATCCTGAGATTGTGACGTCATTCTTATTGTTTTACAGATACTGAGACCTATTGCACAAGGGTGCATTGCAAAAGTATGGTTTCTTGGCAAGCGGTTGCGCAGGCTGATTTTGCGCAGCTTGAGCCTGTGTAGTAACGGCATAGTTTTGGGAAGCCTTTCGCTTCCTAGAACCCTTTGAGGAACCAGCATCCTTACCCTGCTTATTTTTACCTTTCTTGCTACCCTTCTTATCAGACTCTTGCTTCTTACCCTTCTTGTCACCCTTCCTGTGCAACTTACCCTTTCGAATCTGCGACTCAGTCAATGTCGCATATAGCTCGATTGCCTGACGGACTGTGGTAGGGTTACTACCAGTAACGATGTCTTGCACAGAGTCAGGTAGACCATCGATGTACCTCTCGATAGCTTTATCGAGTGGGGTAACCATTGTTGGGCATAGTAAGCTTAACTCCTCATACCTATCAGTATATGCCCGGTGCTCACCACTTTCCTGCTTCAGATCATCAAACTCCCTCTCCAACGTTCGCAGCTCATGACAAGGACGAAAATCCCTCATCATAAGAGTTCTCAGTTTAGCCCAAGTTTGTACCAAAGCAACTTCTGCACCACGGTCTCTCATAACCCCGTTCCACCATGTCAAAGCCCTCTTCTGAAATACGCTAGAAGCGAACTCGACCTTCGGGTTCTTAGGACACAGAACATGACGAAATGCACTCTCAATGCTCTCGAACCATTGAAGGAGCTCAGTTGCCCCTTCGGTACCACTAAACTTGAGTGGTTTAGCCGAATTGAAGCTCTTGAAGTTACAAGGAGCATTCTGATTGTTGTTGGCTTGGTTCACCTGAGCGATAATGTTTGGGAGTGCGGCAGCAATGTGTTGTGCCAGAATTCTGCCATTTCGGCATTGGTTAACGGGTTTTCACGACGAGGAGGCATGCTAAAAAGAGGAAATATGAGAGGAAACGAGTGAGATGGTTAGATGAAAAGAACGAGATGAAACAAAATCAACAAAGGCAAAGATGGTGGTCATTTATCTGTATCACAAAGCAAACAAATGACACACAGTGACTAATCAAAGTAAATGGGTCCATAAATAATGCTTAGCGAAGACATGCTCGCCTATAAGTGAACACTCACCCCAAGAGTTCCCCGACTGGTCCGATTATGTGGATTTGTACGAACACTCTAGCCTTAGACAGAAAACCCTGGGTACAGGCATTCACTCTTCTAGTTTGCACGTGTTCACACTATTTAGAACCCAAAATTTTGACGAGATTTTGAAAACTTGGAAGGCACAAGGCCAAAAATTAAACTGGAAGGGTTCAAAACCATATAATAAATCATTTGAAAACAGAAGATTGTTTTTCAAAAATCGTTTTAGAAAACTGGGTTATTGTTTTGGTGATCACCTAAGGATAGGTGAAGTGCATGTTTTAAGATCTAAACACAAGACAACTTGTGTTGGGGTCCTAGAAAGGTTATAGTCTAGGTCAAAGCATTACTAATAACCTAATTCCCTATAACCATTGGCTCTAATACCAACTCTTCTATCACACCCCGACAATGTAAAACATCAAATTGTGGCGGAAACGTTGGGGAGTGTTGTAACAGAATTATTGTTCCACAACCATGGTAATTAAAATAATATTTTATTCATCACCCAAGGGTGGCATATATTGTTTCAAAAAAGAACCAACAAGTTACATTGTCTTTAAAATAAAAAGAAACAAAAGTACATCACAATATTAAACTAAGTCTATCTTCATTTTAAGTCTCTAAGGCACAAGTCCTCCCTAGTTTGTCATTCTTGGATCTGAGTTTGATTTTGATTGTATTTTGTGTTTGAAATTAAGATGAAGGTGGATGAGTATGCAGCGGAATTAAGATGAAAACAAACTTTGCATACAATCAAACGAGAGTAATACTTTGATCAAACATCTTTACACAACGAACCGAAAGATCGAATTTATTTCAACAACGATTACAATGATTGATGAATGAATGCAAACTCCCCCTCAGCCAGAGCTCAGTTGTTTGTTCGTGCAAAGAAGACGAATGATGCAAAAGAGCTAATAGAACAGTACAAAGTACTGAACTATTTATAGGCACTTGCAAACTACTGAGCATCTTAGCTGACGTCACCATGAAAGTGACATCTAACCTCCTAACAAACTCTAACCTCTGATCTATACAGACACTGCTTGTGTTAACTACTGCTAATACATTCTATTACAAAACAAACTTTAGAACAGCTGCTGCAACCTTCTAGTGCTGTGAACCCAGCAGCACTTATCCGGATTAGCAGTGCTTGACTCAAAGCAGTAGATTGAATCAGCAGGACTTTAGTCTTCCATCAGATCTTTTACTTGAGCAGCAGTTGTAGGTCAGCACTTTGCAAGATCAGCAGATAGAAGGTTATCAGTTGTTGTAATCACTTTCAAGGGGAGAGACTTGTATGTAAACATCTGCTTATTCTGGATCCACTGCTCTGATCCAGTTTTGGCTTTAATTATCTGTTCCTCTGATAGGGTTCAATCCCAACAGTCATGATCATCCTAAGAAACAACACCTGAAAACACATGTGAAAATAGGTATGTGAGCATAAAAATGCCTGTGAGATACATAGGTTTTGTGAAAATAGGATTCATGACTTAGGTTTGAGAAAATGTTTAATGAAAATCAGTCATGAACCTTGTTAAGTGTTTTCTTTTATAAATCATTTGAAAAGCGATGATAAGGTAGATGATATGTATATGTAAAAGAATAATGTAGGGTTAAAAGAGTAACCAAGTAAAAAGAGTTTGTATAAACCAAGTTATTTGTAAAAAATGTTTAAGTGAAAATGTGTTGTAAAAGTAACATGTCTACACTGAATGGCTTAAATAACGCTACGATATGTAATATCATACAAACACTTATATATAGGAAGTACCAGCAGCGTATCCACCATGTTTGTATCATATTACACATGCCTCGTTATTCAAGTCACCCAAACCAACCAACAATGTAATCGTTCATGTTGAAACCAATAGTCAAATGTCATAGTATAACCCAAGTTAAGCGTAAGTCGTGTAATGTGTACACAAAAGTTATGTATGGTAAGTAAAAATGAGACTACATAAACCACAAGTAAAAATGAGCAAAACAAGTATTTGAAATAAATCAAAAGTTATGTTTTGTAAAATGAATGCATGTTTTATTGATACAAACACTTATGTAGTAAGTTAACGCATACATCTATGCCTTGAGACAGCAGGATAACCTTAGAGTAAAGGTTATCAAAGTAAAATGTTTTCGGATTCAGTCATTCCTTACACCCAAACAAACCTAGGATGTCAGGAACGGGATTTGTCAAGCCCTATGGTACCACTACTTACTACCGAGCAGCATGATCGGTGTTAATGAATGTAATAAAGATCCGTTAAACAAACCAAATGTTATACCAAATGTAGACAAGTTATGTGAAAACAATGTACTAAGTATGCTAAGTAAACATACAAAGTTGAAAAGTCATGTAAATCAATGTGCTAGCATGTTAAGTAAACATACATAGCAAAAGAAATGTAATGTAAAACAATGTGCTAGTATGTCAAGTAAACACACATAGCAAAACATAATGAAATCATGTACTATAAGTGTACTAATGAACATAGCAAGCATAAGATGTGAAAACATGGAAAGCACGAAAGTAACAAGTAGGCACATGTGTTTCACCCCAAAATGTTTGAAAAACAGTAAAAGAGGGGTCTATGTACTCACTTGAGATTGCTCAATAGACTTTAGATATCCACCAAGCAAGCTAGAAGATCACGGATTCACATGGCACCTAATATAGGTATCTACATTAATAAACGGACCTATCGGAGGATCGGGTAGTACGAGGGTTCGAAAACCAAATAAGTGTGGGAACTTATGTAATATGGTTTAACAAAGCCTACATACCAAAAAGAAACTTCTCCTAAGTGCTTTTGACCTGTTACGACCCGTTTAGGTAGCTTATGCCACTTTAACGCGTCGTTCGCGTAAAACGCGTTCGGAACGCCTAACTAGCCCTATGACAAGTAAGATATGCCTCAACATATTTAATATTGTTGTTAAATCAGTTTAGATACCAAAAATTATGTTACATAGGCTTAAAATGAATTTTAGCGTAAAAAGGGCATTTTGGTAATTTTCCTAAGGCATAGGAACTACTTGTCATACAACTACTTAAACGACGTGACCATAAGGTATAACCTCGAAAGGTTATTCCCTATACAACTATGGTCACCTAATATGTTTGGTCGGATCCTAAAGATCGACCAAATGGGTCGGGTTCGTAAGCATAAGCGATTGTTTAGATCGCTTATCTTTACGACCCTAGACAAGCACAATTCTAAAAGCGACGAGCTAAACATGCTAGAACATGTTTAGTAAATTTAGAAAACATGTTTGGTATTAAAAAAACGGTTTTAATACCCTAGAGTAGTTTGGTTACAAAATACGCGAGAAAACGCATTTTGGCCGAAACTACGACTCGTCACTAAGCCTAGATAACATGGTAATCAGTAGGTATAGTCACTAGGGACTATAACCATCGTGATTACGCTCACGTTATGAAGTTCAAACGGACTTCGCGTTGACCATAAACTGGTCAATGCAGAAAGTCAAACGCAGTTTGACTTTAACGCTAAAATGAATGAAGAATGCGAAAGAATACTTACAACGGGTCCCCGCAAGATTTGATTCCAAGTAATCTCAGGTAGCAAGTGTACAAACACAACCACTTAGAGAAAACTCAGATCAAATGTGGGAAATGAATGAAAAGAATGGGGGTATATATAGGCATGGCACAACCGTTAGGATCGTTTCTTGGAGAAGGGGGCATGATCTAAGCCGTACACTTGCCACATTCTGATTTGGTACCTTGATGGGCAAACAAACCAGCCCATAGAAACCCAAAAACCATGTGCTTAAGGTGGGAAACAGCTGGAAATAGCTGGAATGCATTTTTGCTGTCTGGGGGTTGCCTACGGACCGTAAGCATGTCCATACGGTCCGTAAGGACCCTGCAGACCAGCTAAGTTTGCATTTTGACAGCTTTGGTCCCTGTGCGCGTATGGTTGTGTTTCGGCACTTCTAACACCCGTCAAACCCTTTTTTAAGCTCTAATAGGATGTTAAAGTATAGGGAACATGAAACATGCTCAAAAATATGCCGGATGTCGGTTCGTTTGGCCGTACGATTGCGTTGTTCGGTTAATTACGACGGAAGTCGTAACGGACGCAAAAACGGTCCAAATTACACGACGAATGGATTTTTGACAAGCCAATCACTAAAACATAATATTTTAATGATTATATAAATTTTTGGATGTCTGGATGTATTCAGAACGTAAGTTATGCGCAAAAATGCAAACTTATGCCTTTTTGACGCTTTTAGTACCTGAATGACCTAAAAGTTTATTTTAGCACACCGAACCCCTCAAAGCCTATTTCTAAGCTATGTAAAGGATATTTAGGGTGTGTTTAACTTATGGGCATGTTTCAGAATGTTTGTTACAGTTCAAATTGGCATACTTTCACGGTTTGTCAATTTTAGTCCCTGTAAGCGAATGAACTTGATTTTGCCATACCAAAGCCTTCAAAACTTATTTCTAGGTTATGTAAAGGTTATTTAAGGTATGTTAAGCATAAATTGATGTTCCGGAGTATTTGTCGTGTTAAATTGATTACGTTTACACACCAATTTTGTTGGGATTGAGCCCTAACAGAGGAACAGATAATGTAAAGCCAAAACCGGATCCCATCAGTGGACTTCAAATAAGCAGCAGTTTACTCTAATCTCTCCCCTTGACAGTGGTTATCTAACAACTGATAATCTTAAGTGCTGCTCAACTACAACAACTGATAAACCAAACTCTGATGATTACCTAACAACTGCTAAAGACAAACTCTGTTGCTCTATCTACTGCTGTTTCCTAAGTGCTGCTGAAGACTCAAGCACTGCCCTCTCAAAGACTGATCACCTTTGAAGAAAGCATTGAAGACTCAACAACTGTGCTAAGGCTACAACAGTGGAACGTGAAGCAGTAGTTTTCATTTTGTTTTGTATGTTAGTAAATATCAGATGTTACATAACAGTAGTTTGTATAGGACAGTATTTGTAGTTTGTTAGGTCGTTAGATGTCACTATCATGGTGATATCAGCTGAAGTATATCAGTAGTTTGGTTTGCCTATAAGTATGACAGTACTCTGTACTGTTACACTTGATCGTTTTGAGTGAGTTCTTCTCCTCAATTCATCCTTTCATCTTGTGCAACCAACTCTGGTGTATCAGGCTGAGGGGGAGTTTAGATTGTAAGCTTTTACTGTAATCTTTTGCTTTTGTGTAAATCATTTGAATCAATGAAAAGCAATTGTTTATCAATCTATACTTTCCTTTGTTTGTGTTTACAAAGTTTGCTACTCATTTCCGCTGCACTTATTCATTTTATGCAAACAAACACGAATCATGACAGCCTCAGATCCTAACAATTGGTATCAGACCTTGGACAGTCAAATTCGATCTAACAATCAATTTGACATAACAGTTCAGCTCAAAATTCATTGATACTAAGGTTGGTTGCATTCAGTTGAAATACAGAGTATTGAGCAAATCATGATCAAAATGGTTATTCAAAAACTCTGTAAATCAACCAAGATGTCATATGACACACAAATCTCACACAACAAATGTTTTCATACATATGTCACTTATAGTTTTCAGATTTGCAAAATATCTGATAAATTATGAGATCGTTAAATGTTTCAAAATGAACTACAATTGTTGTTTCGATATTTGTGATGTTTTTTAATAAACACTAAAGTATGTACCTCAGATCAGCAAAACTTGTGTTCATCTAAAACACCTGCATGCTGCTATCGAAAAGAGGGAGAAAAACTTTTGTCAAAATCTCTCATGTGTTCAAAGGCATGTTGAGTGCCTACAAAAGGACCAAATCAACCTTGTCTAACACATATTGAGAAAAATAAAATGTCAAAACAGTCCTAATCATAAGTAAATGTGAGATCTGAACTAAAACATGCTCAACCATGGTCAGATTTCTTAAAACATTGCTTCAAAGTGATTATGGACAAGGTATGTTCAAAATAAAATCTCCTAGTGAGTATTTCTGAACATATGAATAAACAGGGTAAAAAGGGAAAGTGAACAAATCCCAAAGTGTAGCTATCTCAAAACTTTTGAAATCAAAAGAAGAGAGCATAAGCAAAAAACACTTTTGAGGTTAAAGTTAGGTCATCAGTGGTCATCATGCAACTGTGTGCATTTATCAATACAGAAATTGTTCTGGTAACAATGGCATATCCAGTGATGGTGCTTAAAAGAAATTCACAATCAATTGACAAGAAAATGACCGAAACAATGGTCAGAATAACTTGAGAATAACTTGATCGTTTACTTGAAAAAGCTGTCAGATCCTTTTGATTTTCTCCAAAACATCCTTTAATTTTTCTAAGGTGTTTTCTTCCCTAATAAAAACCAGATATATTTTATTCTTCTATGAAATATATTTTGTTCTTTTATTTTTTTTAATAGTAAAAGTTCATCTCTGGTCTGGATGTAATTACCTTGTTTTTTTGTGTAATTACTATCCCTAAAACTGGTGAAAAGGAAATGACATACATACCAAGGTCATGTTAAGCTCAAGTTAGGTTTTCACTGATCATAAATTGATTGAAAATTGACTTAGACTACTGAGATACTCATGTTCTAGTTCCAGTAATTAGACACAAAATGAGCAGCTCTAGTAGAAATGCCTTCATCATCTGGGATGCTGAACCATTGTCTAAACAATAGACATTTGGCAAAACCTTGAACAAGTTTCCTTACAGATAACTGCTGGAAATTTAGTCTTGATAATTTACATCTAAAATGTATTTTATCAAGAATAGCATTTCTGGTACTAAACAGATGATAGATTCCTACATCTGAACAAACAGATGCTAAAATTATCAGTAGGTGGTCAAAACACTGCTGCACAACCAATTGTTATACATATTGTTCTTATCCACTGTTGTATCTAAAATGTTGTTGTGCTTTAACATCTGCTCTCTAAAATCTGTCCATTGCTAAAGTGTCAACCTCTGCTCTTCAAAAACACTGATGTTTAAAATCTTTGTTCCATCCACTGCTACACCCACCATTTCATTTTATTACCGTTGTAACTACTGATACTTGATCCATCAGTAGTTGTCAAAACAACTGTCCTCCATCATTTACCATTCCATCAGATGTTTGACACGTGGTCAGTTTTTAGCCTTCAGATCAAAACAACCGCTGCCACATCAGCAATCACTTTTTCCCTAAATAAAACCATGATTAAATCCAAACAGGGTTTTACTGTCGAATTGAATTCCAAAAGTTCTCTTCTCATAACAGTTTCCCTCTCATAACTCCAAAAACTTCTTCAATCTTCTTCATCCAAAATGACAAAACCAAAATCGAAATCAAAATCAAAACCATCTTCTTCCACCAGAACAGCAGATGCCACTCAAATGGCTGCTGAAACACCGGAGATTCGCTACAAATCTCCACACAACTATGTAGGTATACTCACAAAACCTACCGACAACCACACCTTCGATTCCATCCTTGACATCCTTTCTGCATCAAAGTACAAAACTTTGATAACAGCAGATGCTCCCATTTACCTTGATACCCAGAGAGAGTTTTGGAAAAACGCCACCCTTGAAAAACAAGGAGATATCATTGCTGCCATCAACTCCTCGATACAGGGTAAGAAGGTAAATATTTCACCCAAATCCATCTCTGAAATCTTTAAACTCGATGATTTAAATGGAAAAACATCATTTTCAGAAGATGAGTTGAAAAAGGATTTCATAAACAGGGGCTATGCAGAAGAACCCAAAAAGGATACCCTACAAAAGGGCTACTTCCCTTCTGCACCCAGATTTTTATTCCACACACTCCTCATGTGTGTTTCAAATAAAACAACGTCCTTCAATGAGATACCAACAAAAATCCAATGCCTGGGGTATGCAATTTTGAACAATGAAAACTATAACTACTCCCAGGAAATATTTGATGATTGGGTAAAGAACGTTGATAATAAGGCTTTTCTGCTCTTTCCGAGATTTCTAAGCTATTATTTTGAACAAACATTTGTAGAGAAAGATGCAGAACTGCCCAAACAAGGTGCCTCATTCAAAATAAATTGTTTAACAATAGAAACTTTTTCAAGAATGATGGCACCTATAAAATTAAAAACAAAAGAGGCAGAGCAGGTTTTAGAAACTGCCACTGACCCTGTAGCAACCACTGCTGAGCCCACTGCTCCAGGTGATCAAAGTAGAACACCCACTGCTTTGAAACCAATACCTGCCACCAAAAAGACCAAAAGAAAACCATCCAGAAAACCCACCAAACCCACACAAAAGGCAACTCTAGAAGATGAGATCCCATAGTTAATGCCAGTGACAACACAAAAGTCACAAGAAACCACTGCTGCTACTTCCTCACAGCAGTCGGTAGAAAGATCTCAACCCCGGCCTCAAACTCCTCTTGCATCCTCACAAAAGGATCAAGTTGTAAGCACAGGGACACCACAATATGAAGCTCTAGGTCCACTCGGATCTATCTTCCACAGTCCTGATCCCAAGGACATGTCTCTTTCTACCCCCACACCCTCACCAATAATAATGCCACAATCAATAATACCCCTGTTGCATGCAGTTGATATTGCACAGACAAAAACCAGTTCCTCTCAATCACCTATTACTGAGAGCATACCTCCACAAGTGACTGGGTCTGATGCTAATACCTCTGCTATCCCAGCAACAGTTGAGGAGGTTACACCCCTTGAGTTACAAGTAACTCTTGGTGGTAGTTCAAGTGGAGCAGCAACTACAACTGATGGATCAACAGATCTTCAGTTGGGCAGTTGTTTCATAACTAAGACTCCCTTGAAGGCAATTTCTTCCATGGCAACATCGGTAACCACAAGTGAGTTAAATATAACCACTGGTACCATCAAAGGTCTATCGGTTGCTGAAGAAAGAAGTCCCCAGTACCAAGAACAAGGGGCATCAATGGATGATATTTGGGATTCACTTCCTAAGTCAAACATTGATACAACCACTGCTGGTGGGGATTCAGATGATCCTGTTAATTCAGGTGATGATTCAAGATATAATGAATTGACGGCCAGAGTTGAGAACCTGGAATCTTCAGTTGCAGAAATAAAAGATATGGTGCAGCAGCTGTTAGAAGCTCAAATAGCCCAATCTTCTGCTCCTCCTGCTCAAGCACCTGTTCCACAAGCATTTGCTGCAAATGAGCTATGGAATATTATCCAACCACTGCTTGAACATCAGCAACAATTGGCTGCTAAACAGCACGCAAATCAAGTAAAAATGCTGACCAACATGGTGGAATCTCAGTTCAAAGACACTCAAGCAGACATCAAGGCTATAAAGGCCAGCATACAACAGAATGCTCAAAGTGAGAAAGCTCCTTCTGCCATTTTCTTCATGGACACACCCCTGGCAGATAATGCCAAAAAGGGGGAGAAAACCAGGTTGAAAAAGAAAGGTATAGAAGATGGGGTGTACATTGAACCAGAGAAACCCAAAACCTCACAAACCTCAACAGCTGATACAGCAGTAGTTACAAAAACTGCTGTCAGTAGCCAAACAGCTGCCATCTCATCAACACACACACCTTCAACACACACCACCTCATCACACACCATCACAACTACTGTTCCACCACCACCTGTGTCTATAACACAAAAACCACCACTATCATCATCTACAACCACATCACCACCACTGCCTCCTGCCATAAAGCAGAAGACAGCAGATGTTACAACATCTGCTGTAGTGACAACAGTGATTGAAGCACCAGTTGTTTCAACCACTGTTAGTCAATCACAATCACAAACCACTGATCCACCCAAAACATCATCAGTCTCCTCTTCAAAAAGAAGAAAGGTCTTCATTCCTGATGATGAGTCACCACCACCATCACCACCTTCAAATATCATTTCCCATTCTCCATCCCCTGCTCAAAAGCAGAAGACAACTACTGATACATCAGTAATTGTAATGACAACAGCAGTTGAGACACCAGTTGTTTCAACCACTGTTAGTCAGACATCTACAACTGCCCTAATTCTTCCTATAGCTCTTCCCATATCACAACCACAGCTCCTAAAAAGAAAAAGAAAGCCAATTACTGCCGATGAAGGGATACATGATCCAAATGCTGAAAAATATCCACTAGAGCTTGATGCCATCAAAAATGAGATGAGACAGTTTTATACAGAAGCAGACCCATCAAAAAGAAAATTCTCCTCACTCATCGGCTATATAGCTCCAGAAGATATACATGATTATCTCAAGATAAAGGCAAGGCAAGCTAAAGTTAAAGCCAAGGTTGACAGAGAGAAAGAAAAACTAAGCGAAGAAGGCATTGCGAATAGACTGGAGTTCTACCTCACAAAGGTTAAACAGATGGAAGAATATGCACAAGAGCTAGACAAAGAAAAGGCTGATCAAAAGAAGAGATTGAGAGAACAGCTTCTAGCCTTAATCATGAAAGAAAAGTTCTATCCTGCTGAAGAATCCCAGTTTAAAGAATGGCCATTAGTAGCTTTGAAGCATGAGGCTGAAAGGATCCAAAAGGTCAAAAATGATCCCTCAAAAAGGAAAACTGCTCCAAACTGGAGTAAGTACAAAAGACTCATTGCTGATCTCACTGCTGAGTATAAAAGGAAGAAAAGGGAGTTGGTGGATGCTAAGATAGGCACTGCTGAAGCCATATCAAAATGGTCTAGGCAACAAACTGATGAAGCTTATGAAAGACTTGAGAAGCAGAGGATGAAAGCCTCTAACCCTCCCAAAAAGTCTGACTACAAAAAGCTTCAAGAACAAGTCAAACTTTTCGAAACACAGATCAGCACAGCAGAGGATTTTATCACAAAGCTGAGAAAAGAAAAGAAAGAAATGCTATCTGCTGGAGTAGAAAAGGACAAAGAAGCTGAACAGATTGAAGAAGCTATGAAGAAAATAGCTTCAGATAAAGAAAGATTGGCAAAACTACAAACCCTTGCTAAAAAGGTCAAAGTAGTAAGCCAAAAGTCATCAGCAAATCTCACAAAGAGTGAGCTGATTGACAAAGAAGTTGAAGCAGATATAGCTGAAGCCAACAAGATCATTAATCAAGCATTTATACGAGTGTCTGAAGCTCATGATGCTGCTCTTCACTTCTTCAGGCCAATCACTTCAAGTTCATCAGATAATAAAGCTCTCCCAAGAAACCCATTGAGTTCAAAAATACTAAAGTGGATGTCTGATCAAAAGACCCAAGTATTGACTTTGCTCAGATTCAATGGTGAAGTGAAGCATATATCAAGGAATCAGGCACTAAGCCTAAGTGCGGAAGATCTACAGGATCTCCTTGAGCTTACACTGTGCAGGGATGAGGATGATACAAGTTCGAAGGGTTTTGAGGAAGAATTTAAAAGAAAAGCAAAGGAACTTCTGATGATGAATAAAGGTCCTGAATAAGGAAGGGTTTTGGCATTATCTGTTCCAGGGGGAGATTGTTGGGATTGAGCCCTAACAGAGGAACAGATAATGTAAAGCCAAAACCGGATCCCATCAGTGGACTTCAAATAAGCAGCAGTTTACTCTAATCTCTCCCCTTGACAGTGGTTATCTAACAACTGATAATCTTAAGTGCTGCTCAACTACAACAACTGATAAACCAAACTATGATGATTACCTAACAACTGCTAACGACAAACTTTGTTGCTCTATCTACTGCTGTTTCCTAAGTGCTGCTGAAGACTCAAACACTACCCTCTCAAAGACTGATCACCTTTGAAGAAAGCATTGAAGACTCAACAACTGTGCTAAGGCTACAACAGTGGAACGTGAAGCAGTATTTTTCATTTTGTTTTGTATGTTAGTAAATATCAGATGTTACATAACAGTAGTTTGTATAGGACAGTATTTGTAGTTTGTTAGGTTGTTAGATGTCACTATCATGGTGACGTCAGCTGAAGTATATCAGTAGTTTGGTTTGCCTATAAGCATGACAGTACTCTGTACTGTTACACTTGATCGTTTTGAGTGAGTTCTTCTCCTCAATTCATCCTTTCATCTTGTGCAACCAACTCTGGTGTATCAGGCTGAGGGGGAGTTTAGATTGTAAGCTTTTACTGTAATCTTTTGCTTTTGTGTAAATCATTTGAATCAATGAAAAGCAATTGTTTATCAATCTATACTTTCCTTTGTTTGTGTTTACAAAGTTTGCTACTCATTTCCGCTGCACTTATTCGTTTTATGCAAACAAACACGA